>NC_088296.1:26924666-27003179 GCF_032854445.1 Liolophura sinensis | reverse complement strand
GGCTAATGATTGGAGAGAGGGACTGAGGTGTGGGTGACTGGGCTAATGATTGGAGAGAGGGACTGAGGTATGGGTGGCTGGGCTGATGATTGGAGAGGAGGACTGAGGTGTGGGTGACTGGGCTGATGATTGGAGAGAGGGACTGAGGTATGGGTGACTGGGCTGATGATTGGAGAGAGGGACTGAGGTATGGGTGACTGGGCTGATGATTGGAGAGAGGGACTGAGGTATGGGTGACTGGGCTGATGGTTGGAGAGAGGGACTGAGGTATGGGTGAATGGGCTGATGATTGGAGAGAGGGACTGAGGTATGGATAACTGGGCTGATGATTGGAGAGAGGGACTGAGGTATGGGTGAATGGGCTGATGATTGGAGAGAGGGACTGAGGTATGGGTGACTGGGCTGATGATTGGAGAGAGGGACTGAGGTGTGGATAACTGGGCTGATGATTGGAGAGAAGAACTGAGGTATGGATGGCTGGGCTGATGATTGGAGAGAGGGAGTGAGGTATGGGTGACTGGGCTGATGATTGGAGAGAGGGACTGAGGTGTGGGTGACTGGGCTGATGATTGGAGAGAAGGATTGAGGTATGGATGGCTGGGCTGATGATTGGAGAGAGGGACTGAGGTGTGGGTGACTGGGCTGATGGTTGGAGAGAGGGACTGAGGTATGGGTGGCTGGGCTGATGATTGGAGAGAGGGACTGAGGTATGGGGGGACTGGGCTGATGATTGGAGAGAAGGATTGAGGTATGGATGGCTGGGCTGATGATTGGAGAGAGGGACTGAGGTATGGGTGACTGGGCTGATGATTGGAGAGAGGGACTGAGGTATGGGTGACTGGCTGATGATTGGAGAGAGGGACTGAGGTGTGGGTGACTGGGCTGATGATTGGAGAGAGGGACTGAGGTATGGGTGACTGGGCTGATGGTTGGAGAGAGGGACTGAGGTATGGGTGGCTGGGCTGATGATTGGAGAGAGAGACTGAGGTGTGGGTGACTGGGCTAATGATTGGAGAGAAGGATTGAGGTATGGGTGGCTGGGCTGATGATTGGAGAGAGGGACTGAGGTATGGGTGACTGGGCTGATGATTGGAGAGAGGGACTGAGGTATGGGTGACTGGGCTGATGATTGGAGAGAGGGACTGAGGTATGGGTGACTGGGCTGATGGTTGGAGAGAGGGACTGAGGTTATGGGTGAATGGGCTGATGATTGGAGAGAGGGACTGAGGTATGGATGACTGGGCTGATGATTGGAGAGAAGGACTGAGGTATGGGTGAATGGGCTGATGATTGGAGAGAGGGACTGAGGTATGGGTGACTGGGCTGATGATTGGAGAGAGGGACTGAGGTGTGGATAACTGGGCTGATGATTGGAGAGAAGAACTGAGGTATGGATGGGCTGGGCTGATGATTGGAGAGAGGGAGTGAGGTATGGGTGACTGGGCTGATGATTGGAGAGAGGGACTGAGGTGTGGGTGACTGGGCTGATGATTGGAGAGAAGGATTGAGGTATGGATGGCTGGGCTGATGATTGGAGAGAGGGACTGAGGTGTGGGTGACTGGGCTGATGGTTGGAGATAGGGACTGAGGTATGGGTGGCTGGGCTGATGATTGGAGAGAGGGACTGAGGTATGGGGGACTGGGCTGATGATTGGAGAGAAGGATTGAGGTATGGATGGCTGGGCTGATGATTGGAGAGAGGGACTGAGGTATGGGTGACTGGGCTGATGATTGGAGAGAGGGACTGAGGTATGGGTGACTGGGCTGATGATTGGAGAGAGGGACTGAGGTGTGGGTGACTGGGCTGATGATTGGAGAGAGGGACTGAGGTATGGGTGACTGGGCTGATGGTTGGAGAGAGGGACTGAGGTATGGGTGGCTGGGCTGATGATTGGAGAGAGAGACTGAGGTGTGGGTGACTGGGCTAATGATTGGAGAGAAGGATTGAGGTATGGGTGGCTGGGCTGATGATTGGAGAGAGGGACTGAGGTGTGGGTGACTGGGCTGATGATCGGAGAGAGGGACTGAGGTATGGGTGAATGGGCTGATGATTGGAGAGAGGGACTGAGGTATGGGTGACTGGGCTAATGATTGGAGAGAGGGACTGAGGTATGGGTGACTGGGCTGATGATTGGAGGAGAGGGACTGAGGTATGGGTGACTGGGCTGATGATTGGAGAGAAGGACTGAGGTATGGGTGACTGGGCTGATGATTGGAGAGAGGAACTGAGGTATGGGTGACTGGGCTGATGATTGGAGAGAGGGACTGAGGTGTGGGTGACTGGGCTGATGATTGGAGAGAGGGACTGAGGTATGGATGGCTGGGCTGATGATTGGAGAGAGGGACTGAGGTATGGGTGACTGGGCTGATGATTGGAGAGAAGGATTGAGGTATGGATGGCTGGGCTGATGATTGGAGAGAGGGACTGAGGTATGGGTGACTGGGCTAATGATTGGAGAGAAGGATTGAGGTATGGGTGACTGGGCTGATGATTGGAGAGAGGGACTGAGGTATGGGTGACTGGGCTGATGATTGGAGAGTGGGAGTGAGGTATGGGTGACTGGGCTGATGATTGGAGAGAGGGACTGAGGTATGGGTGACTGGGCTGATGGTTGGAGAGAGGGACTGAGGTATGGGTGAATGGGCTGATGATTGGAGAGAGGGAGTGAGGTATGGGTGACTGGGCTGATGATTGGAGAGAGGGACTGAGGTATGGGTGACTGGGCTGATGGTTGGAGAGAGGGACTGAGGTATGGGTGACTGGGCTGATGGTTGGAGAGAGGGACTGAGGTATGGGTGACTGGGCTGATGATTGGAGAGAGGGACTGAGGTGTGGGTGACTGGGCTGATGGTTGGAGAGAGGGACTGAGGTATGGGTGACTGGGCTAATGATTGGAGAGAAGGATTGAGGTATGGATGGCTGGGCTGATGATTGGAGAGAGGGACTGAGGTATGGGTGAATGGGCTGATGATTGGAGAGAGGGACTGAGGTATGGGTGACTGGGCTGATGATTGGAGAGAGGGACTGAGGTATGGGTGAATGGGCTGATGATTGGAGAGAGGGACTGAGGTATGGGTGACTGGGCTGATGATTGGAGAGAGGGACTGAGGTATGGGTGACTGGGCTGATGATTGGAGAGAGGGAGTGAGGTATGGGTGACTGGGCTGATGATTGGAGAGAGGGACTGAGGTATGGGTGACTGGGCTGATGGTTGGAGAGAGGGACTGAGGTATGGGTGACTGGGCTGATGATTGGGGAGAGGGACTGAGGTATGGGTGACTGGGCTGATGATTGGAGAGAGGGACTGAGGTATGGGTGACTGGGCTGATGATTGGAGAGAGGGACTGAGGTATGGGTGGCTGGGCTGATGATTGGAGAGAGGGACTGAGGTATGGGTGACTGGGCTGATGATTGGAGAGAGGGACTGAGGTATGGGTGACTGGGCTGATGATTGGAGAGAGGGACTGAGGTGTGGGTGACTGGGCTGATGATTGGAGAGAGGGACTGAGGTATGGATAACTGGGCTGATGATTGGAGAGAGGGACTGAGGTATGGATGACTGGGCTGATGATTGGAGAGACTGACTGAGGTATGGGTGACTGGCCTGATGATTGGAGAGAGGGACTGAGGTGTGGGTGACTGGGCTAATGATTGGAGAAAGGGACTGAGGTATGGGTGACTGGGCTGATGGTTGGAGAGAGGGACTGAGGTATGGGTGACTGGGCTGATGATTGGAGAGAGGGACTGAGGTATGGGTGACTGGCCTGATGATTGGAGAGAGGGACTGAGGTGTGGGTGACTGGGCTAATGATTGGAGAGAGGGACTGAGGTATGGGTGGCTGGGCTGATGATTGGAGAGGAGGACTGAGGTGTGGGTGACTGGGCTGATGATTGGAGAGAGGGACTGAGGTATGGGTGACTGGGCTGATGATTGGAGAGAGGGACTGAGGTGTGGGTGGCTGGGCTGATGATTGGAGAGAGGGACTAAGGTATGTGTGACTGGGCTGATGATTGGAGAAAGGGACTGAGGTGTGGGTGACTGGGCTGATGATTGGAGAGAGGGGCTGAGGTATGGGTGACTGGGCTGATGATTGGAGAGAGGGACTGAGGTGTGGGTGGCTGGGCTGATGATTGGAGAGAGGGACTGAGGTATGGGTGACTGGGCTGATGATTGGAGAGAGGGACTGAGGTGTGAGTGGCTGGGCTGATGATTGGAGAGAGGGACTAAGGTATGTGTGACTGGGCTGATAATTGGAGAAAGGGACTGAGGTATGGGTGGCTGGGCTGATGATTGGAGAGAGGGACTGAGGTGTGGGTGACTGGGCTGATGATTGGAGAAAGGGACTGAGGTATGGGTGACTGGGCTGATGATTGGAGAGATGGAGTGAGGTATGGGTGACTGGGCTGATGATTGGAGAGAGGGGCTGAGGTGTGGGTGACTGGGCTGATGAGTGGAGAGAGGGACTGAGGTATGGGGGACTGGGCTGATGATTGGAGAGAGGAACTGAGGTGTGGGTGACTGGGCTGATGATTGGAGAGAGGGACTGAGGTATGGGTGAATGGGCTGATGATTGGAGAGAGGGACTAAGGTGTGGGTGGCTGGGCTGATGATTAGAGACAGGGATTGAGGTGTGGGTGACTGGGCTGATGATTGGAGAAAGGGACTGAGGTAGCGATGACTGGGCTGATGATTGGAGAGAGGGACTGAGGTATGGGTGGCTGGGCTGATGAGTGGAGAGAGGGACTGAGGTATGGGTGACTGGGCTGATGATTGGAGAGAGGGACTGAGGTATGGGTGAATGGGCTGATGATTGGAGAGAGGGACTGAGGTATGGGTGAATGGGCTGATGATTGGAGAGAGGGACTGAGGTAGCGATGACTGGGCTGATGATTGGAGAGAGGGAGTGAGGTATGGGTGACTGGGCTGATGGTTGGAGAGAGGGACTGAGGTAGCGATGACTGGGCTGATGATTGGAGAGAAGGATTGAGGTATGGGTGAATGGGCTGATGATTGGAGAGAGGGACTGAGGTATGGGTGACTGGGCTGATGATTGGAGAGAGGGACTGAGGTATGGGTGACTGGGCTGATGATTGGAGAGAGGGACTGAGGTATGGGTGACTGGGCTGATGATTGGAGAGAGGGACTGAGGTATGGGTGGCTGGGCTGATGATTGGAGAGAGGGACTGAGGTATGGGTGGCTGGGCTGATGATTGGGGAGAGGGACTGAGGTATGGGTGACTGGGCTGATGAATGGAGAGAGGGACTGAGGTATGAGTGACTGGGCTGATGATTAGAGGATGGGGATAGTTATTGGGGATGAAGCTGATGATTAGGGTGGGGGGGCTGATTATTGGGAGACCTTTGCTGGTGATTGGGGGATGGGACTAATAATTGGGGAGCAGGGCTGATGATTGATGGGATGGGGAGGGGGCTGATAATTGGGAGGTGGGGATAGGGGTGATGATTGGTTTGTGGGGCTGATGATTTTGATGGGGCTGATGATTGTGGATGTGTTAATGTGTGTGAGTAGTGCTGTAGTGTTGTGTGGAGGAGAGGTAAATGATGAATATTTCAGATGCCTGGTTTCAGTAAGATGCGTCTGTAAAATGTTCAGCAACCGTACTGCATTCAACTCATTAATGTTTACAGTTTCTGCTAAATGCCATTATTTCCTTCCCCCGAAATTTTTATGTACATATGTCTCAGGCATTTGCAGAGGATTTTGCTGGACCACATTCAGGGGAGATAACTGGCTCTGGAACCAGAATATTAAGAGAACAAACTCTTTACTATGAACCAATCAAATATATGTTTGTCATTCTCTCCTCCCCTAACTTACTTAAGGAATAGCTTGGTTAGAAAGCTTGTTTTTTATACTAGTCCTCTCCTTGTTTATGAATTAACACTTTTGTAGTTGAATCTGTCATTTAATTTTTACTTTTGATTGTGATTGATTGTGCTAAGGCTATTCTCTGACAACATCACACACTGTCTGATGTGACTCCCTTGTCATTTCGTCATCTTCTTCATTAGATTAGTGAGATGTCTCATTTGATTCCCTTAGTAGCATTTTCCATTCACTTATTCCTTTCACTTTACCTATTCCTGAACTATTTGAGAGCAGCATGCCATCCTATTACTCCTTGACTAGTTTTCACTGGTAAGCCTTTGTGCTATCGCAGCACCATGTCTCAGAATCCTCTCACCATTCTGTCATTGTGGGTTCAAGTTAATCCCATGCTGGCTTCCTCTCCTGTGGCCGCTCCTCTCCTGTGGCCGCTCCTCTCCTGTGACTGCTTCTCTCCTGTTGCCGCTCCTCTTCTGTGGCCGCTCCTCTCCTGTGGCCGCTTCTCTCCTGTGGCCGCTCCTCTCATGTGGCCGCTCCTCTCCTGTGGCCGCTCCTCTCCTGTGGCCGCTCCTCTCCTGTGGCCGCTCCTCTCCTGTGACTGCTTCTCTCCTGTTGCCGCTCCTCTTCTGTGGCCGCTCCTCTCCTGTGGCCGCTTCTCTCCTGTGGCCGCTCCTCTCATGTGGCCGCTCCTCTCATGGGTTACCCAGGGCTCTGCGTGGCTTTCTATGATCATAATGACAATGCATATAACTAAAGTACATGTATTCTTGAGTAAAACCACCAATCAAATAAAGAAATAAATAAATACAGCAGTTTGACTGTCACTCCCAGAATGTCATACATTGCCATTTTATTTTATACTAGTCTGTCACATTCTTTTATATTAGCCTGTCATATTCTTTTATGCTGGCTTGTCACATTCCTTTATACTAGTTTGTGACATTCCTTTATACTCGTCTGTCACCTTCCTTTACACTAGCCTGTCGCATGCCTTTATACTAATTTGTCATGTGCCTTTATACTAGTCTGTCACCTTTCTTTATACTAGTCTGTCACCTTCATCTATGCTAGTTTGTCACCTTCCTTTTTGCTAGTTTGTCACATTTCTTTTTATTATTCCTTTCACTCACCACATTGTAGCATTCTGTCATTTTATTCCCCGTTGAAAGGGTCGCATTTTATGATTGTATTCCCATACATTAACATCACAATATGCCTTTTTATTCCCTTTTAAAATCATTGCGTTTTGTCATTAAATTGCAGTACCCAGTCCCAGTACCCAGTATAATGGGTGTCACATTATGCCATTTTATTCCCTTACTAGAATTTGTTCTTCCCCACCTGCAGTGACCCTTCGACCGTTTACGTTTTAGTGCCGGGAGCTGGCCTGGGGAGGCTCGCTTTCGAGCTGGCAAAACAAGGATATTGCTGCCAGGGCAATGAGTGGAGTTTGTTCATGCTATTCGGGTCCAATTTCGTGTTGAACAAGTGAGTTTGAGATTTGAGCGTATTATACAGTACATTGTGTTAACCTATTCTTATTCTTCCCCTTGTCAACAGCCTCTACAGCCAGTACTTCGAGTGAACATTCGGAGTGAATTCCGTAGAGTACGTAGAGAAATAATCTCCACAGTTTTATGAGGCTTGCATCTTTACTGACACAAACTAATAGTTATTAGTGTCAATTTCATAATTGTATGCATAAATTCCACTAAAAGCAGTGCTGTACTGGTTCAAAAGATTTACAGTCACTGAATTTGACCTAAAATTGTTGTCCAGGACTGTAAATATACTAAACTTTGTCTCATTGTGAGGGTTCTGCTCATCTTAATAGAAAGGGTTTTATTCAGAGTGGCTTTGAAGGATAAATGATGACATTCTCTAGGATAAATGATGACATTCTACGTGATAAATGATGACATTCTACAGGATAAATGATGACATTCTACAGGATAAATGATGATATTCTACAGAATAAATGATGACATTCTACGTGATAAATGATGACATTCTACAGGATAAATGATGACATTCTACAGGATAAATGATGATATTCTACAGAATAAATGTAAGCTTTAGCACGAAAAGTAATAATTTATAAGCTCCTTGGTCAACGCCGTCCATCATGTCCTGTGTGTACCTCCCCATGTACACCTTCCCATGTACACCTCCCCATGTACACCTGTATTTTAAGTACACTCTCATGTTCTAACACTTGGAGATGTAAATATCAGTGACATGTACTCCTACTTCCATCTTCTATTGTACAGGTACATACATTTTAGTTGGAACTTTGGTACAATTTCCAGGTGTCAGTTGGTCAGCAGTTTTAAGTGTGGCAACAACCTGCGGATGGTTGAGGCTTACTGCTTGGTTTCCTCCCACCATAATGCTGGCTGCCGTCGTATAAATGAATTACACTTTTGTGTACAGCCTAAAGCACCAATCCTTTGGCCAAAAGTAAGAAGGTCTGCAGCAACCTGCGGATGGTCGTGGGTTTTTCCCAGCTTTGGTTGGTTTCCTCCCACCATAATGCTGGCTGCCATCGTATAAGTGAATCACACTTGTGTACAGCATAAAGCACCAATCAGATACATAAATAGAGGCTTTCATTCGAGATGATTCACTTGCTCTCACTGCTTGTGGGTCTTTGGTGCCGGTAAGTCGTGCATGGATAAGACGGGCATATCAGATGCGTCACATGCGGGATAGGGATTTGGCTTTGGGATTTGTCACCTGGAACAGCCCTATTGGTTGACGGCTGGTATATTAATGTCTGTTTCAACACAGAACCATAAAGTTAGTTGTTTACACCTGTTACTTTGGTTGCCTCCTCCCATGAAGCTGACAGCTGTCGTATAAATCAAACAGGCATGAGAATTTCCCGTCTTTAGACGAAATTCTGTCTTTTTTGTTTTGGATGAAATTTTGAGGCAGGGAGTCCCGATTTGGCGTAAGGGCCGCCATTTAATAATTGATTTGATGTACGTGTATTTACTCGCGTTGGGTGTCCGTCTCTTCAACCAGTCTTCGTGTTGAAAATTCTGTAGTGCGGTAAACCGGTAATATTGTTGTCGCGATTGGAGGTAACTTGTCCAATGCAAGACTATACGAGGCACAACTGTGTACTCTTTCCACGTGTATAGGAGACTGTGTGAACAAGAGTATTTCGGTTTTCGATAGTCAGGAAGCATCGGGTTTCAGGAACAGTATTAATCAATTCTGGGCCAAACAGTGGATGATGTGTTTGGATTTTGTTTTTGTCAAATCAGTTAAGTCAGATTATGTCTAAAGCATCGTTTCACTGACTCCACCGTGCTGGTGGTGTGAAGTTATACCAGTATGCTATTATTCCACCAGATGCAGACAATGTTTCCTTGCTGGAGAGGTTTTGCAAAGTTGTTCCCCTTTAGTGGATTAACTTGTATCGATTTACAAGACGGTACAACAGTGTCATTCATGTAATGATGAGAGCGATCAAGGGAGTGAGATTTTTACATTGTTCTGTGGTAATTCTAAACCAGTATGAAATTTTGTTACAATTACAAACAGCTGATTTCATGTCCATCAGGTTGGTTGATGAGTTTTTTGTCACATTCTGGGATTCTTTAGTAAAAACTAATGAACACTGGAGAAATTCATTTTTGCGTCTTAGCAACATTTATTTACTTTTCAGGTAATTAGTTAGAAAGTTTTGGCATTTATCATGTCTGTTGATCGGGGAAAGGGGAAAGCAGGAGGTGAAGGCTATTGATAGCAGTGTCAAAATTGTTGTAAAAAAACTGATTTGTTTTATGTATTGAATAATCAAGTGAGATTCAGTAAAATCATATTTTCCTATCCTCTTTGAGCACCAAATTTAACTATCATTTAAAAAAAAAAATTTTGCGACAGAAAGGGGTACCACTCGACCACTTGCATGTTAAGGCTCTCGGGGTCAGACATAAGCGCCTGTCATGTTTATACCTTTTTATTTTACCAATCAGTCTCACGCCTGTTCAACGATTTTTGTATGGCGTTGAAACAGTTGTGTGGCGTTGAAACATTTGTGTGGCGTTGAAACAGTTGTATGGTGTTGAAACAATTGTGTGGCATTGAAACAGTTGTGTGGCATTGAAACAATTGTGTAGCATTGAAACAATGGATTGTATCGCGTTGAAACAATTAATTGTATCGCGTTGAAACAAATAATTGTGTGGCATTGAAACAATTGATTGTATCGCGTTGAAACAATTGATTGTATGGCGTTGAAACAATTGATTGTATGGTGTTGAAACAATTGATTGTGTGGCATTGAAACAAATGATTGTATGGCATTGAAACAATTGATTGTATGGCATTAAAACAGTTGATTGTATTGCGTTGAAACGATTGTATGGCGTTGAAACGATTGTATCTGAATACGTATTAGTTTAAATATCTTACACACAGGTGTATGTCAGTCATTTCACACTGTACATCTTCATTTGGAGCAGGGGCCTCCATGGTTGAGGTGGCTTGCACGCAAGCACGGGGCAATGACCCAGCAGCCTCTCACCAATGCGGTCGGTGTGGGTTCAAGTCCAGCTCATCAAATAAACAACCACCAATAAATAAATAAATAAATCATTTGAAACATGCATTTTTTCAAACTTGGTATGCGCATTTTCAGATGCCGAGAAGTCAATGCGTTCACGCTGTATCCCTGGGTTCATAGCTGGATCAACTTGAGGTCGTTTAGTCACCAGATCGAGGCTGTGACCTTCCCCGACGTGAACCCTGCAGATCTCCCTGCCAGCGCAAACTTTTCCATGGCTGCTGGGGACTTTCTCGATGTCTACACAGAGCCAGGTATGGTGAATAAATGAACTAGGTATGGTGAACAAATCAACCAGGTATGGTGAATAAATGAACTAGGTATGGTGAAGGAATGAACCAGGTCCGGTGATGGAATGAACCAGGTCATGTGAAGGAATGAACCAGGTTTTGTAAACAAATGAACCAGATCAGGTGAAGGAATGAACCAGAAAAGGTGAACAAAGATTGTATGGATAAGAACAATGAAATCAAACATGGTGATTGAATAAACCAGGTGCATGTACAGAGAACAAAAGAACTACATACAGTCAACTAATGAACCAGCTACTGGTGAACGAATGAACCATATAGAGTGAATGAATGAACCAGCTACTGGTGAACGAATGAACCATATAGAGTGAATGAATGAGCTATATAGAGTGAATGAATGAACCAGCTACTGGTGAATGAATGAACCAGCTACTGGTGAATGAATGAACCATATAGAGTGAATGAATGAACCAGCTATTGGTGAATGAATGAACCAGCTACTGGTGAATGAATGAACCAGCTACTGGTGAATGAATGAACCAGCTACTGGTGAATGAATGAACCAGCTACAAGTGAATTAATGAACCAGCTACTAGTGATTGAATGAATGAATGAACCAGCTACTGGTGAATGAATGAACCAGCTACTGGTGATTGAATGAACCAGCTACTGGTGATTGAATGAACCAGCTACTGGTGAATGAATGAACCAGCTACTGGTGATTGAATGAACCAGCTACGGGTGAATGAATGAACCAGCTACTGGTGATTGAATGAACCAGCTACTGGTGATTGAATGAACCAGCTACGAGTGAATGAATGAACCAGCTACGAGTGAATTAATGAACCAGCTACTGGTGTTTGAATGAACCAGCTACTAGTGAATGAATGAACCATATAGAGTGAATGAATGAACCAGCTACTGGTGACTGAATGAACCAGCTACTGGTGATTGAATGAACCAGCTACTGGTGATTGAATGAACCAGCTACGAGTGAATGAATGAACCATATAGAGTGAATGAACCAGCTACTGGTAAATGAATGACCCAGCTACTGGTGAATGATGAATGAGCCAGCTACGAGTGAATGAATGAACCAGCTACTGGTGATTGAATGAACCAGCTACGAGTGAATGAATGAACCAGCTACTGGTGAATGAATGAACCAGCTACTGGTGATTGAATGAACCAGCTACGAGTGATTGAATGAACCAGCTACGAGTGAATGAATGAACCAGCTACTGGTGAATGAATGAACCAGCTACTGGTGATTGAATGAACCAGCTACGAGTGAATGAATGAACCAGCTACTGGTGAATGAATGAACCAGCTACGAGTGAATGAATGAACCAGCTACTGGTGAATGAATGAACCAGCTACTGGTGAACGAATGAACCATATTGAGTGAATGAGTGGACCGGGTAGACCAAGTGAAGATTTGGGCCCAACTACTGTACGTCTTCCCTGTATTCTTCCGCCCGTATTTTTCAGAATCCTGGCAGTGTGTGGCCACTGGGTTTTGCTGACTTCATCTGCCACCTACTTTTCTGTCTGTATTTTCAGAATCTTGGCACTGTGTTGCCACTGTGTTTTTCATCGACACAGCTCACAACATTATATCATACATAGAAACAATATGGAAGATTCTAAAGCCTGGTGGATACTGGGTAAATATGGGTGAGTATGCATAGATAGCCCTCAACGACTAACGTACATTGCTACTCCATGTTAGTGTGAATGATGCTGAGGATATGTTGAAAGTTGCATGTGAACTACAGAGCCGAGGAAGACCTCACTAAGCCACAGAAAATCGTACCTACATGTTCATTGTATGACTTCAAAATCATACCTACAAGTGTATTATGTGACTACAAAATGGTACCTACATGCACTGGTGTCTGGTGTGTGTACTGTGGCAGAACGGGGTGTCATGTCTGGTGTCAGTATACAGTGGCAGAATGGGGTGTCATGTGGTGTCAGTATACTGTGGCAGAATGGGGTGTCATGTGGTGTCAGTATACTGTGGCAGAAAGGGTTTCATGTGAGATGTCAGTATACTGTGGCAGAATGGGGTGTCATGTGGTGTCAGTATACTGTGGCAGAATGGTGTGTAATATGTGGTGTCAGTATACTGTGGCAGAATGGGGTGTCATGTCTGGTGTCAGTATACTGTGACAGAAAGGGTGTCATGTCTGGTGTCAGTATACTGTGGGAGAATGGGGCGTCATGTCGAGTGTCAGTATACTGTGTCAGAATGGGGTGTTATGGGGTGTCAGTATACTGTGTCAGAATGGGGTGTTATGTGGTGTCAGTATACTGTGGCAGAATAGGGTGTTATGTGGTGCCTTATACTGAGGCAGAATGGTGTGTCATGTGCTGTCAGTATACTGTGGCAGAATGGGGTGTCATATGTGGTGTCAGTCTACTGTGGCAGAATGGAGTGTTATATGGTGTTAGTATACTGCGACAGAATGGGTTGTCATGTCTGGTGTCAGTTTTATGTGGCAGAATTGGGTGCCATGTGGTGTCAGTATACTGTGGCAGAATTGGGTGTTATGTGGTGTCAGTATACTGTGGCAGAATGGGGTGTCATCTGGTGTCAGTATACTGGGGCAGAATGGGCTGTCATTTAGAGTCAGTATACTGTGGCAGAACAGGGTGTCATGTGGTGTCAGTATACTGTGGCAGAATTGGGTGTTATGTGGTGTCAGTATACTGTGGCAGAATCGGCTGTCATCTGGTGTCAGTATACTGGGGCAGAATGGGCTGTCATTTAGAGTCAGTATACTGTGGCAGAACAGGGTGTTATGTGGTGCCTTATACTGAGGCAGAATGGGGTGTCATGTGTGGTGTCAGTATACTGTGGCAGAATGGGGTGTCATGTGTGGTGTCAGTATACTGTGGCAGAATGGGTTGTAATATCTGGTGTCAGTATACTGTGGCAGAATGGGCTGTCATGTCTGGTGTCAGTGTACTGTGGCAGAATGGGCTGTCATGTCTAGTGTCAGTATATTGTGGCAGAATGGGGTGTCATGTGTGGTGTTGGTAAACTGTAACAGAATAGGGTTTCATGTGTGGTGTCAGTATACTGTGGCAGAATGGGGTGTCTTGTGGTGTCAGTATACTGTGGCAGAATGGGGTGCTATTTAGTGTCAATATGATGTGGCAGAATGGGGTATCATGTCTGGTGTCAGTATACTGTAGCAGGACGGGGGGCTATGTCTGGTGTCAGTATACTGTGGCAGAATGGGCTGTGATGTCTGGTGTCCGTATACTATGGCAGAATGGGCTGTTATATCTGGTGTCAGTTTACTGTAGCAGAACGGGGTGTCATATCTGATGTCAGTATACTGTGGCAGAATGGGCTGTTATGTCTGGTGTATGTATACTGTGCAGACTGAATGGAGCGGATGGAGGTTGTCGTGTCTGTTGTCAGTATACTATGACTGCATGTGGTGTCATGTCAGGTGTCCGTGTGCTGTGACTGGGTGAAGTGTCATATCTGGTGTCTGGGTATACATCTGGTGTCCAGGTACACTAGGTTTGCTGACATGTCTGGTGTCATTCACCTAGTGTTTCAATGAATCAGCACCATACCTATAAATATACATGTACATGTGTTCAATGTGACCAGCCTATATAAAAAGGTGCCGTTGTCATATGACCAAAATAATTCTGAAAGTGGCTTTAAAGTGTATTTATTTATTTGATTGGTGGTTTACACCATACTCAAGAATAAGTCAGGTCAGAGGCCAGCATTATGGTGGGAGAAAACCAGTCACAGCTCAGGGGAAACCCATAATCATCCACAGGGTGCTGGCAGACCTTCCCATGTATAGCCAAAGAGGAAGCCAGTATGAGCTGAACTTGAACTCACAGCGACCGCATTGGTGAGAGACTCCTGGGTCATCACTCTGCGCTAGCATGCTAACCAACTGAGCCATGGAAGCCCCCTGGGTTTTAAAATGTAAGCAGAAGGGGGTAAAGTTGAGTTGGCAGGAGACAGGAAAAGCAATGTCTCAGATGGTTTAATTGAATACAGTTTCTGTTTTCTCTCCAGGTCCTCTGTTGTACCATTTTGCAGAAGTGCCAAATGAGCACTCTATAGAACTGAGTTACGAGGAAGTCCGGTCTATTATCCTTAAGTTTGGTTTCGAGTTTGAGGTGAGTATAATCTGTTTTTAAGATGCTGATTGGAAAGTGGCTGGTTCAGACGGTCTAACAGAAAAGACAATAAACAATCATAGCCTGAGTTATGAGGAAGAGGGCTGGAACAGGGCCTAAACAGCTATAGTGATTTTTATCTGACATCTAACTCAGTTAAAAAAGTTCAGCCTGAAATTCTCATGAGGCCATGGGATGTGCCATCTTAAAACAATCAGAGACATGATGTCGTGCCACTCGTACCCCAGGTACATAAGTTTTGTAAAAGGCATATGGGGTCGGGTGTTATATGTACAGTGTGTATTAGCTGAAACAGGTGTGTTCTCAGGTTATAGAAATAACTCATGCGTCTTTAATCAAAATGGCTTTCAACTTTCTCAGCATGTGTGATTTTGCGTACTGCCATATCTCTTTCATGCCATGTTACGAAAACAAAAATTGTGCTTTTTAAACTTTGTATGGCGTCATTTATTGATGCATTTATTCATTTAATCTGGTGTTGTTGTTTTGTTTAATAAAGCGCTGACAAGCAGCCATTGCCAGGCCCTTGACAGGCGGCCACTGCCAGGCCCTTGACAGGCGGCCAGTGCCAGGCCCTTGACAGGCGTCCAGTGCCAGGCCCTTGACAGGCGGCCACTGCCAGGCCCTTGACAGGCGGCCACTGTCAGGCCCTTGACAGGCGGCCAGTCAGGCCCTTGACAAGCGGCCACTGTCAGGCCCTTGGAAAGCGGCCACTGTCAGGTCCTTGACAAGTGGCCACTGTCAGGCTCTTGTCAAGTGGCCACTGTCAGGCCCTTGACAAGTGTGTAAATGGAAAATTGTTGAGTAAAGATTTAACAAACAGTCGGATAAATAAAAAATGAATAAAAATGACATTTGGATATGCTTATGGTAATATAAATACTGATTGCAAAAAACTAGTAGTATTGAAAAATAGAACCCCTAAATACTCAAGAAAAACTCGTTACCAATGAATAATCTCTAATAATCGTAATGTGTAGGACGTGTTTGAAGAGGTAGACTTCATCATGTGGTCATGCTGGTTTGGCTGTATTGTTTATATGGTAAATTTGCCTGTAAATAGACAAATGGTAGTACTTTCCTTATTTGACTAGCAATACTATCTGATTAATTTCTCTAATTGTATTTTTGTTGAATTATATCTCCATCTTCTTACTTGCTCTTGGTGTGCCTCCGATTTTGATGTAAAATAACTGGTTACTGTCTTCCCCGGCAAGTTTTCCCTTGATATGCCCTTATTGTAACACTGATAGTGAAGATTGAAACAGTTTTGCCGGATTTCTCTTCATTTTTTATGATATGATATTGTTATTATTTTGTTTTGTTTTGTTTTGAACAGAGAAATTTTAGATTCCTCCGCACTCTCTATTGGTTACTTGATCATACATTACCTACAAACCTCATCACCGTTCGATGATAAGGTCAAAGGTCGGTGGTTCACACCATACCCAATAAGGCGCATGCGCCTCTTTCTATGTTCGTTTTACATCACTGCCATCTCTAGCAAATTTTGTACAGAAATTTGGAACTATGCCAAGGTCACTGGTGTCATGGCGATGAGGCAGGAAGTGATTTAAGGCAACAGAAAAATCTACCTCAACCTTTGGTTCTATTGATACTGTAGGCCTATAGAAATGCATTGATTTTACCTAAAGTACATGTAATGTATGCACGGGGTGATTCTGTCCAATCTCTGGAACCAATTTATTGATGAATGCTGATCAGATAGTTCTGGACAAGGACACCAGTGATGTTCATTCAATTAAATTAAATGTTTAGGTCTATTTTCAACAATTTTTAATATTTACCTGCCTATGAGGCAAGTAGAAAATTAGAAATCGTTGAAAATAGACCTCAACATTTTAATTTAATTGAACTACAGTGATGCGAGTAAATCTAAACAGGCCTACGTGTTTCATGCCTGTCTAGTGTGGTGGCAGTGGCGTGAAGGGGGCGTAAATGGGGGGGGGGGTTAAAGGGGGGCATAAAGGGGGGCATATGTACTATGAGTACGGGTTCAAACCATCTTGCATCAGGTGAAGATTTCTTAAATTTGGCGTAAACAGCCGTCAGATAAATGATTAAATGTTTGTTTTCAGAAAGAGGAGCTGTCTGTCAAGTCCACCTACACTCAGAACGTTCACTCCATGCTGACCTATCAGTACAACTCCGTATTCTTTGTTGTGCGCAAACCCTTGTGAAGAGACATACGATGGTGAGGCTGTGTGGAGTTATCTGCCCCTGGAATTATCTCCCCTCTGCAGGGTGAAAGAAAATAAAATGTATTCACGGATTTGAAGCCTGAAGACAGCCGTCTTACCTCTGTCAACTAATGAACTAATGTGGGAGAAATCTATTTTGTAGTGAATCAAGTTTTATAAATTGAGTCCGGGCCCAGGGGGGCGGGGCAGGGCAGGGCAGGGTGGTGTGTTGCAGTTTCGGATATCCCAGCATAAGAGAGGATTTAGGGGCCAATTACTCAAACCAGTTTTGAAATGAGTCAAAACTTTAAACCTCCAGTATGTTTTAACTTATAAGACCTCCGTGGCCTAGTGGTTAGCATTCTAGCGCAGCATAGTCACCCAACACCCGTGCGATTGCTCATGTTGGATTCCTTTCCGGTTGTACGTGGGAAGGTCTGACAGCAACCTGTGGAGGGTGATGGGCCTCCTTCTGCCATAATGCTGGCTGCCGCTGGAATATTCTTGAGTACGGCATAAAACTCACAATAAAATGGAAAAAAAAAAAACAACAAATTTTAACGTATGGGTTCCAAAAATAAGTGTATAAATCAGATTTCAAATTTTGACTTTTGTCCACTCTGGCTTTGTAAAATATGCTCCCAGGAGCCTAACCTCTTGAACCCACAAGTGATTTCCAGAGAAATTAAATACATTTTATAAATAAGATATACAGCCTGCATTGCACAAGTAACTGGACATATTTAAAAACCAAAATTAATTTGCGTGTAAGATTTTTTTCATGAAAAGGGCCATATCTTTTCGTGAATGTTCAATGGTAAGTGTTGGAGAAACTCCACCCTGCCCCACCATATGTCTATGATACCTGGGAAATTTTCACCAAATATCAACCCAGATTCCTGTCAGCCATTTCTATACCATTTCCACACACGTGTACATAACAGTACAAATGTCGTGGCCAGTGCCTTTCAGGTTAAAGGTCGTAGGTATGCTACCTCCGGTGTGTGTCACACACACCCACATGGAATGGTTAAAGGTCGTAGGTATGCTACCTCCGGTGTGTGTCACACACACCCACATGGAATGTTCTCTTTTACCCAGTGCAGCTCTTAAGATGTTTCCTTGTGAACACAGTGTTCAGTTGTGTTTAAACGAGGAGTTGAAAATCAAATTCCACATTTTTCTTGTACTGTACATGTTGATATTAGCAGGCCTAGCCAGTATTAGGGGGATTGACCCATTCGTCCTGCAGGAGTTTTAATGCGAAGTATAAGCTAGATAGCTGTTTTCAGAGCGCATGACTGAGATATCTTCTCTGTGGGACAAACAAGTCCACGTTGCTAGGTTAAAGCATTTTAACCATCATCAGTCACACATTTCAGCAAGCTTTGTGCGTTTTATGGGAGCCCCGAGACTTTAAATGGGCTCAAACATATTTTCAAGTTGAAATCAGACAAAAATACACATACAAATTAGGCGTGGGCTGAATATTTGGCATTTGTCCAAGTCTGGAATGCTGGGGAAAAAAAGCATGAATGACCCTTGTTTATCCCACGTATGACCCATTTTTGTCATGTGCACTGATGCATAAACTGAAACTGCCGTTTGGCTTATTAGGACAACATGGTAAATATTGAAAGATTGGTCAGTGAATTGAGTATAGGGTGAACGCTTATTACGCTTGATACTACTGGGTGAAATTTGGTCAGTGAATTAAGTATAGGGTGAACGGTTATTACGCTTGGTACTACTGGGTGAAATTTGGTCAGTGAATTGAGTATAGGGTGAACACTTGTTACGCTTGATACTACCCTGTGAAATGACAGTAGTGACCTAAGTACGTGTGATGCCGTATTTTCCCTAGAGTTTGGCATTTTAAGATAACACATTTTGCTTGATCCTGGTGTGTTCATTTACCGTATAGAGTCACTTAAGATTTTGTGTGAAGTTTCGATTCTTTTGTTATCAGAAAATCTTATGTAAAAGCACTTAAGGCCATCAGATGCTTCTGAAAGTGCATTTTAACATGCTAAACTTTAGGGGAAATACGGTAGCAGATAATGACACATAACATTTCACAGCCAGTGTCTTGGTCGTCAGCTTACGTGTGGTCTTTTAGAAAACCCAGCCTCCCGTATTTTACCTTACGTATGTGATTGTGTTTGTACATATGTAAATGTATGTATATGAAAAAAAACAAAGATGATTTTTAGTCGCGTGGTAAATGACAGGACTGTGGCAAACTATTTTAAGCCACACTGTAAGTGCTGTCTTACCCCATAGTGTTCAGAAATTATAATGTTATAAACAAAAGTTTTATTATATACAGGTTTTTGTTGTTGATCATTATCTTGGTGAGGCTTTACGTACAGCATTTCACGTAAAGTTTAGTGTCTGTTTTAAGTGACGCATTTGGTTTGATTTATCCATCCACGTTATGGGGCCACTTATAAGTTTTCTGTCAAGTCTGTAGAAGTCTGGGTCGCCAAGGTGGTTAGCGCACCAGGGCAGTTCAATGGCCCACAAGCCTTTCACCAATGCGGTCTCAAGTCCAGCTCATGCCATCCGCAGGTAACAAAATTTGTTAAAGGTATGTTTAATGTAAAGCAGTCCCAAAGTCAAGGGAAATTTAGGTGACGGAGGTGGTTAGCGCACCATCGCCGCACAATGACCCAGAGCCTTTCATTAATGCAATCTCTAAGTTCAAATCTAACATGCCATCTGCATGTAACAAAATTTGTTAGGGGTATGCTCACACTAAGACAGTCCCAAAGTATAACGGAATCTTGGACATCTAGTTGTGTTATACCTGATTTTAGTGTCTCTCTCTCTCAGTGTTTCTCCAGGCGGATGCGCTAAGCTTTAGAACACCGAAGTGGCCTATCTTAGCATGACCTGAACCCCTCAGCAAAGTGCCCTCTATACGTTGTCATGGTAGTTGAGGGTTTACTAGGCTAAGTGTGCTTCATGAAACCGGCCCCAGGCCTACACGAAAAAAAGAAAAAAACAAACAAACCTGTTTGTTCCGGAAACGTGTATTATTCATAATGCTGTAAGACGCCGTCAACAGTAGATTCTCTGTCATAAGCTCTATACACGGGATGGACCGCCAGTATGTGGAAATTTTCAAGAGCAAGGCTGTTGTACACTTCTGTTTAGGGTGTAAATTATTTCCTTCTTACATTTTTTTTTTTTTTTTTCATGTTTTTGGACACCAAACTTACATTAGCTCGCTGGTTTTGCACCCGGAGTCACGTGTCATTTTGGGGGCTGGATATGGAAGTACATGTACATTAATGCATATGAAAATGCCGAGAAAAAGATTTGGACAGCAGAAAGTGTTCGCGAATTGTTCATATCAATGATCCTTAAAAATAGTAAAATATGTACCTTAATATTAGAGCCTTTTTTCCAGAAAAGAAAAAGATACCATAACCTTCCACAACGATGCTGACTACTGTCGTACAGTAGCCCAAAGCTTAGCGTTCCTACCGTAACGATCAGCTTTGGTCACATAAAAACACAACAAAAAAAAACGGCTCGATCCTTACTCTACTTTTGCTAACCACCCATTCCCTAAACCCCCCAAATATAATATGTCAAATCCAGCATTGATAAACCATCTTTCAAGAGTGATTCAGCCGTTTCAACTTTCGAACTGGACAACTCAAATCAACGTCTCCCATGTTTGGAATTTTTTTTAACCTCGGCCAGGATGAAGAGCCGAGAAAATTTTATCCCACCCAACATTCTGCTTACAGGGCATGCAATTCTTACAACTTCACCGACCATTGTATACGGAGATACACGTACTCAGAACATCGCCCAACCTCACCATGCGTTTCTGTTAATAAGTACGTACATGTATATATCGTAGAAAATCATCGAGTGTTCTATTAAGACACACACATATACATGTTTATATCCCTATTGTATCTGCTCGGAATATTATCATTCTCAGTAAAATTGTGGAGTTTTATTTTGAGACATCTATGAAACGTCAGAATGTTTCACGCAAAGACATGAAGTTTTGATGACGTCATTCAGCGGCCATGTTCGGTTGCTCTGCAGAACGGCTGATGCGATTGAGCTGGAATTAAAACTGTAGTTGCACAAAGCCTAGGTAAGATCGATTTGTTCGTGAGAATTATCTGAGTTGAAAACTGTAGAAACTCGCTATTTGGTAAAAATATGTTAGCTAAAGTTAAAATGGCAAGGCAGAAATGTGCAAACATTAGTATGCAGTAGACCGGGAGATAAACTTTAGCGAGCAGATACTTGGGTGCGCTCAATCACATGACCTGGCGGCCATGTTGGCTATGATGGCACATACACATGTACATGCTATATGGTACACACAATGTATGGATGCGTAAGAAGAATGCAGGCTTTCTAACAAAGCTGTTTTTATCCCCATTCATAAACGGAAGTGTCGCCGCATAGGTCGGAAACACTGGCTTGAACCCCGGCAACGCTGTTTTCTCAGCTATATTTAGTAATGACATAGGTTTTTTTTTTGAACGTTTGGAGATACTTTACCCGAAGAACGGCCTGAATCCCTAATTTGAACCCTGACATCGGAACTGTTCAAAAGGGATGTAATACCTGAGTCAGGAGAGGGAGTTGATCTGTACCGATCACGTGAGCCACAGCGGCCATCTTGTCGTGACAGAACGCCTGTATGGCGGACATCATTTGGGGCAGGCTGTGTATGACTCGACAAGTACACTCTGCCTTATCCACGTGATTCACCAGTCTGGAGAACGGGAATTCAAAAGGAAAATTATGAAAGTATTTTATGTAGGGAGACAGCAAATGACAATGTCACACATATTCCACGTCTAACGGGGATGGTTGCATTCCCATAGCATCTTGTAATTCAGCCGACAGGGGGTTAGTGTTCTTACCGCCATATTGCTTTTTCTAGCACATCCGCAGAGGACAGATCGGTTTTTGTGGAAATATTTTCCAAGAATTCCAGCTGGAATACTGATGACTCCTCCAGATCAATAAAAAGTTTAAATTTCTGTCCGAATACGGTTATCTTTTACTTTCTACCATGTTACAACACTGGTATATCTGCAGCATGGCAAACATTAACGTTAATGATGAAAATAGCAATTTCTTAATGAGTCTTACATCAAGTTAGTGATATCGGCTTACGACATGGTAGATCAGAAACTGTGGTGATTTCAACTACATCTGCTCCATCAGCTCCATCTGTCCCATCAGCTCCATCTGCTACATCTGCTCCATCAGCTCCATCTGCTACATCTGTTTCATCTGCTACATCTGCTCCATCTGCTACATCTGCTCCATCAGCTACATCTGCTTCATCAGCTCCATCTGCTACATCAGCTCCATCTGCTACATTGCTCCATCTGCTTCATCAACTCCATCTGCTACATCTGTTCCATCAGCTCCATCTGCTCCATTAGCTACATCTGCTACATCTGCTACATCTGCTTCATCAGCTCCATCTGCTACGTCAGCTCTATCTGCTACATTGCTCCATCTGCTTCATCAGCTCCATCTTCTCCCTCAGCTACATCTGCTACATCTGCTCCATCAGCTACATCTGCTACATCTGCTCCATCTGCGTGTAAATTTACAGATAGCCCCTGTAATTCTCAATACAGTGCAGCTCGCGTAAACTCTATGTGTTGTTTCATGGCTAGGGTTTTTTTACCTATAAGACGATGGCAAGCATTACGGTGAGGTTACACCGAACAGAGGGAGGGGGAAACAGACCAGCATTGTCAGATTTCCGGCAAGCATTCTTTATGTACGAGCGGAGAGGGAGCCAGTGTGAGCCTGATGTGAACGTACATGGACCGCAGAGGTGAAAGGCTTTTTGGTCAATATACTGTGCTAGTATGCTAACTGGGCCACTGGACCCCCTCCATGAAATATAAAGGCGTTTTCTGTCAGGGTATATGTGGTAGTACCATGTAATAGCCAGCTGTAATCAGTACACATGTACATGCAGGTACATAAAGGCTCCGACCTTGGACAAGTTACTAACGAAGTTTCGCACATGTGAACACCAGTAATCTTCGGTGAACCTTAGACTGTGCAAACGGACAAAGGAGCCTCGTCGACAACTTCTTGTCGCCAAGGTCTCAAGGAGGTCTTTTCTTTGGCCTCGTTTAAGCCTATACCTTGATCACCGAAGGTCTGTGGTTTATCCCTACCAAAGATCGTCTTTCTCAACCCATGAAAGGACCCATTGTAACTAGATAGGAAATCGTCCCACTTCTTATGCAGAAAAACAAGTAAAACCTGCTTCAACCTGAAGTACTGTTACTAAGGAACAGTTATAGCAGATTTCGCTATTTTAAGGCGTTTCCTGTGAGAATTCCCTTCAAAATAAAAATATGATTACGTGAATCAAATCCACACATCTGGTGTCTTGCTTAATACGGAGAATGACGAAACATCGTGTTGGTCCACGCCATCATATTTTAATAAATGGAAAAAATAAAAAAGAAAGAAATAATTTGGGAGTTCAGAGGAACTCTACATTGACTATAATATTTCATGGCTTCTAATGCATTGGTCCACTGGCAACATGCGTACCTTGAAACCGTTGTGCCCAATGGGACATCCAGTTCGATTCATATAATTACATGATTTTCTTAATGTTTAACAAAGTGAGATATTGGTGGGGGTAATTTGAACCACTCAACGAATTCATTTTTGTTTTTATTTGCACATGTCACAAGAGTTTAAATATATCATTGTAAATCTATCAACCCAACAATTTTTATTTCAGACCGGCCGGATGGCTCAGTTGGTAGAGCGTCCTATTCAGGGACGCTAGACCCAGGGTCAATCCTGGGTCGTGTCACACCTAAGATCGGAAAAGAGGAAATTGCAGCTTCTTGGCTTGGTGGCAGTCCAACGACTGGTTGACACGTATCAGTATAATGGCTCGGGTGGGGCAGATTACTTGCCTTCGGTAAGTCGTACCAGTGAGGCAGCACTAGATAAAAGAGCGGTGGAAATCCGTACTGAAACAAGGAGGCACATTACATGCACTCTAAGGACTCCTTCGTTGTCATATGTCTTGAAAATTGTACGACGTTAAACCTTCAGTACTCACTATTTACTTCAGCTAACAGTATGTCGTACGGTAACATTGAGAAACGGGCGGAGCACCTCTTTATCGGTTTAGCTTCGTAATAATATAATTCGTAAGACAAAACTTGTTTCAAGTGCCAAAATTAGTCGGAAAAAGACATTATCTCATTAATTTAACGGCATAAAGTCGGCTGGTGGTTAACAACGAATATTTTAACTTGGCAATTAAATTGGCTACACCTGTTACATTACAATTTAAACCGCATCCCGAGGAAGCCTTTGTGTCATTTCGTAGACGATCTCTCACCATGAGCAGGTTGGCAACCGACCTGAGCGACACGGGACGATTTCCCATCTAGTTACAAAGAGTTTTAGCTACTTTACCGCCATCATACAAGTGATAAATTCCTGGCTTGTGGCGTTAAACGGCAATCAGATGAAGAATCTCAATAAATATGCCGACTGACAAAGCGTCATCTGTTTATACATTATTGTATGGTCTAATTCAACTGATTGTGTCAGACATGAATATGAAATATACAGGTGCTTTTTGATTTATTTATTTTTTGGTTGATGTTTTATGCCGAACTGAAGAACATTTCACTTGTACGAGGGCAACCAGCATTATGGTGGGAGGAAACCGGACAGAGCCCGGGGAAAATCCACGACCATCCCTCGTACGTCCCATTATATGGGACAACGGAAGATATTAAGTGTGAGATAGACATTGGAACTAAACAGAATACTCACCTGTAAATATGGAAATATTGATTTGACACCAACCGATGATCACTTCAGAATGACCTCTGTTATCTTGTCCACCAGGATTACAATTGACCTACATGCACATTACTCACGTAGACAGCACGATCACACCTTTGTTTATCCAGGTTGGTAAAGTTCGCACTTTCGACTGTCGCATATAAGAGTTCGCACGCGCGTGCGTGCAGGTGTAGCTGGGATGTGTCACGGTAGTTTTCCAAATTGTTGATATTTCACAATCCCCCTCGGCGTGTATTCATGTAGAGGTGCATGAGGATATTGCTTAACAGAATTGATTATTGAAGAGAAAAAATTTTCCATTATGTCATATTCTATAATGTATCCTACATACACCATCACATGTTGTATATGTAAGGTCGATCGAGTCAGGACAACACGCAGTCCCGCACCAGTAAGCCTGTATGCCACCTCGACAATTACCGCGTCAACGCATTACATACACTGGCACAGCGGGGCGGCAGAGTTTATTTTCTAGCTGCATCGCCAGCGCTCCCTATCGGTTGACCGCGGAATCACTGTCGTTACGAAATAGGTGAGACGGGCCTACGTTCCCGAGATCATATGGACCAGCCGCTGTTTGTAGAATGAATTACCTGGAGAACGAGAGAAGTAAGTAGAGTTCAATTCACGGGGTTGTATAATACCTGTACAAGTTGTATAGTAAATCTATTATTACTCCGTGATGAAAGTTGTTTACGCTGGTAGTCGTCTTCACATAGACTGTCATTCTCCGCGCAGTTAAGGTTGTATGTGTTAAATTCACCCTCGGCTGACGCCCACTTGCATACTGCCTAGTACTCCGAGTGTGTGTGAGCACAGCGTGTGTTGATATGTCATACAACTTGTACTTGTCTTAGACCGGACAGGAGTATATTAATATCAACAGTTTTTTTTTATAAGTCTGCCAGACTTTTCATAATGTAGACTATGCTAGTTACAGTAGGCTTATAATCTCGCCAAAAAGAAAAAAAAAACAAAAACAAAACAAAAAAACAAACGCATTTCCTTTTACCTACATGGACATCTAATTCTGAGCTAACCATGGTGGGTGAGGGGAGGGCCGACTTTCCTGCTACTTCAGCATTTGTAAATAGGCACATTAAGGACAGAACCCGGAATGATTTCAACCTGGGACTATCATGGTTTATTTATTTATTTGATTGATGTTTTACGCCGTACTCAATGTGTTCCTTTGATAGCTCCAAACGTATATTTTTTCAGGCAAATATCATCATTAACGGTATTACAAATATAGGCCAGCCTTATGGTGGGAAGGTCAGTTCGACATGTGCATGTATCTGCGTATATTTACCATGTACCAGATGTTCTCTACCACATACACCTTACCTATTAATGTACGTAAAATATGTAGGTGAATATAGTACCCGGTACCCATAGTTCAGCGTAGATGCTGAAAACCAAGTTTCAGTTGTTTTCCAAAATACCAACAATATATACTCATACAAATCGTGGAGACGTATACTCCGTCCTAATTTCTGACTTCACATCTTTTCTTTGTTCATTGTTACTTTGCGTTTGGAAATTGATCTTGCGATGACTGACCTGGAACACTCATTACGGATCTGTGTTTCTACAAAAGTTGTACGTCTCTATACTGTTTGACGTTTTTAATCGAGGACACATGAACTGGTGTGGGGAGACGATAGTATCCGGGAAGGAGTTATGTTAGGCATTTTGTGCGTGTACATACGAGTACTGTCCGTACATATACCAACATACACACTTTGCTGCCCACGCTCATGTAGTATGGAGGTAGGTTTGAACCAAAGTAAAAAAGTGGTCACGACGTGGAGCGGGATCCGACTATGAAGATAATGGCAGTTTATTTTCTTCAAATACATGCTAGATATGTCCGAAATAAGCCTGTGTACGGCCTGTATACGTCCTGTGTATGGCCTGTATATGTCCTGTACATGGCTTGTTTAAGGCCTGTATACTGTCTGTATACACGGCCTGTATACGGTTTATTTACGGCCTGTATACGGCCTGTGTACGTGCTATATACGGCCTGTATACGGTTTATTTACGGCCTGTATACGGCCTGTGTACGGCCTATATACGGCCTGTATAACGACGTCTGCTCATATCTGCTCTTGCACATATGAATTTCAGCTTGGAAAAGGTTAAGTTTTCTGCAGGATGTTTGTTTCATCGCTGAGGCATATACGCTACAGTGTACATTTTTGTCTGTGTATAGCATTTTGAAAGATGTGTAAAATGCAGAGATAAATAAATAAATGATAAAATGTTTGTTAAAACCGTTTGTATCAACAAGAAATTTGTCTGGAATACATAAACCAGTGGTAAGCATGAACTACCGTACTATATATCCGAACAGGGGAAAAGATTGACACAAAGTATGTGTAGAAGCCCGGGATATGGACGTATTTGGGTCATGTTTTATTTGTGGGAGCTGCCCGAAGAATATAAGTATATATAGTTCAGTGGTCACCTTTAAAACTGGCTCAACCATAAATTTTATTCACAGCGTGGGCCGATAATACAGATCTAGTCTTACTCGCCCTAGTTATTGTCAGCGCTCTAGGTCATCAACCTGTGGCCGCTCTGTCGAGTGACCGAAGAGGGGGCAACTTCCGGTCAGCGTGGTTCATGGTTAAATGCCGGTCATTGATGGCGCGGTTAAAACCACCTACAAGACTTTTACTAACAATATGTCCTTTTGACGTAACCCCATCGACAAGGCAGCAAAAAATGAGCTATATGATCTGAGTTTTTTCTTTTTTTTTGAGATATTTATATATTTGAGTTTTCCTCTTAATGATAATTTGTGTAAAATCCTTATCTTTTTGCGTTAGCGAAGTTGAAAAGAAAGACAGAAAAACGAGCTCTTTGCCGACCTATATCAGATTTTGACATGGTCTGTAACGTGGTCTGTAACGTGATCTTTAACATAGTCTGGAACATAGTCTGCAACATGGTCTGCAACGTGGTCTGTAACGCGGTCTGTAACCTTGTCTGTAACATTGTCTGTAACATTGTCTGTAACATTGTCGGTAACGTGGTTTGTAACGTGGTCTATAACGTGGTTTGTAACGCGGTCTGTAACATGGTCTGTAACGTGGTCTGTAACATGGTCTGTTACGTGGTCTGTAACGCGGTCTGTAACATTGTCTGTAACATAATCTGTAACGTGGTTTGTAACGTAGTCTGTAACGTGGTTTGTAACGCGGTCTGTAACATGGTCTGTAACGTGGTCTGTAACATAGTCTGTTACGTGGTCTGTAACGCGGTCTGTAACCTGGTCTGTAACATTGTCTGTAACGTGGTCGTCTTACGACCAGCAACGAATTTTTTAATGATGACCAAAACTAATTGATAGGAGTTTGAACATGTGGTCCGTTGTGATTTATTGGAGCATGTAACAACGAGCCTTCCTCGTACCTGACCTGTCAGGTTATATTCCCTATACCGTGTACAAAAGAAGGGCCTAAAGCCGTACATTTTGCGGAAAGCCTTGTGGACTGTGTGGTTTAAATGGCAGGTCAGTACGAATTACTGCTGTATCTTTCTATGTCCTTCTTACGGTTGTCTATGATTTGAATCTGAATGTGTGTCATGGTGGCAGTGTCTGTGATTTGGGTCTAGAGGACTTAAGTTTCAAGATCCTCGATGAACTAGGGGGAGGACGATGTTGATTGTGTGTGTTTTTTGAATCTTGTAAGGTTTAGTTTTCAAATCATTTGGATCATATTGAATTAGAAATTTTTATTGATATACTCGACTGGAATGGTCTAACGGATTTCATCAACATAAATTGAAAATTTGACGTTTGAATGTTGTGCCGGTGTGATATTGGTAAGGACAGTGCGTGGGAAGCAAGTACTAGTCCTATTTAGGCTTGTTCCATATGTATATGGAAATATCCGGGACATGGCGGAGGGGTCAGGACGCTTGTCTTTGACAAGAGGACACAAGAGGTGCTGGTCCACTGTTGAGCATGGAATTTGTGGGTTCCTCAGCTCTTGTGTATTCTCTCTGTTAGTCAGAACGGTGGACCTAGGGAAAATGGATTCCCATGTCTATAGGTAGACACCGCCGTTAAATGTTGGTGTGTTGTAAATACGATCATCAAATGCTAACCCTTTTCCTGCCCGTGATACCAAAAGTGAAAGTGTTTGCACGTGCCATCTACATGAAGTGTTTACACGTGTATAACGTTCCATTCACATGAAGTGTTCCATCCACAAAAAATGTTTACATGTGTATACACGTTTTATCAATGGTACAAGAAAGGAATCTCTGTACCCTTTAGTTCCATTCAAACGATCAGAGATAGTGCAAAGTTATGGACTTGGATAAAATACTTATTTGACGTAATTTTATTTACTTCTAATGTTACAGACACAGTGAAATTTTAAAATGGAAGAAGAGAAAAGGCCTCCGTATTCTCCCGACAACTTCCGTCTGGGAGTCGATTTGGAAAAGACCGCTGTGTACCAGCTGAGTTTTCTGGAATCTGTCTACAAGACTCCGGCTCTGTCTTCGGAAGCTGTGCTAGAAAGAGCAATATGGCGGTACGAGCACCTGTGGCTCCCCCTAGCGGCTGAATCACAGGACACCGGCGAACTGTTACCGGCTCCCATTGACGTGGAATGGGTGTGGCACTGTCACTTATTGTCTCCCCTTGCTTACGAGAGGGATTGCTTAGCGGTAGTTGGGAGGTTAGTGGACCACAAGCTGTTGACTCAGGAGGAAAGAAAAACCGGTCTGTTGAAATCAAAGACCATGTGGGAAAGCAAATATCCAGGTGAAGCCTTCGATTATCTTGAATCCGATGGATTGAATGAGAAACAAGCCGCAGCGGATATCGTTGGATCAAAGATCACCTACAATATAAGGGGTGCCATTTTCAGACAGAAAGACTTCTACTACGAAGTATCATTGGCACATTTCAAGGACGTGAAGTTCCTGGCCACTGCTCTGGACCGGTACAGACGTTTTCTGTATCTTCGTCAGCAGTTTCCATCGGTGTTTCTGGTGCCGTCTTACGACATTGACCTGATGTGGCACACACATCAACTTCATCCCAAACACTACCACACAGACACTTTACAACTTCTCGGTCGTATCTTCAACCATGACGACTCTGTAAATGACAGAAGCCCTGGCTCCAAACTTAGCATTGCGGATGCAGAAACAAGGAACTTGTGGAAAGACACGTTTGAGGAGAACTTTACCATGTACGGAGCAATGTACAGGGGGTTCTCGCCGGCTGGGAAGCTCGCCGATATTCCTCCTGAAAACCTGACAGCGATGGCGACGAAGAAATGCCGCCTGACCATAAAGAATATCGACGTTGAGGGTTTGGCCTCACCTGATCCTCGTCTAAGGCTAAACATCGCAAAAGTCGCCAGCGAGGCTGCTAAAGCCAAAGACCCCACAATTCGGCCACATGTTCAAATTTCCAGTCTGAAGGAACACGGCAGTTCCTGGAGAGGAGAGAACTTAGTCAGTACCGTCTTCCAGACAATGGACGATGTCGGCTTGCACTTTTCGCTGTCCGAAAAGTTCGGAAACTTCTGCTTTCTTTCGAAAGAGGAAGTAGGTTATGCGTTTGACAACATCGCCTCTGACGTGGAAAGCTGTTTTCCGGACGGAGCGGAGACCACAAGAGCTCTCAGCTTGAATTCATCCGACGGCGTGAAACTTAAGTACCTGTTGAAAATTGGACCTCCGAAGCTGGGACCTCTTGCATTAACGGTAACGGCGGGGACATACGAGAGCTGCATCATGCCCGAGATGATTGAGCAGATGTGGGGTCCGATCCCGCTAGCCCGTCTTCCACAGGGCACAGACAATACCTGCGAAGTGGCATCACACAGGTACATGTAGTAACACAGCGTAAAGAGGCTGTACCAGAGATTTTTGACCAAAAATCCATGTTCGCGAATCAAATCAAATTTTCTTTGATTTTCTTTGTATTTACCACGAACACCGGTCTTATCAAATATCAAATATAGTGATTTTCGTCTAAGGTATAGCTATTTTGCTATATATAAAATCGATCAGTGCCCAATACAATCGAATTTTTGCTGTTGTTATAAATAGCCCAAATATTATATATATATATATATATATATATATATATATATATATATATATATATATATATATATATATATATATATATATATATATATATACACACACGTGTGTGTGTGTGTGTGTGTGTGTGTGTGTGTGTGTGTGTGTGTGTGTATTTACTTGTGTCAACTTTTTTGGGCGATTTTCGGGTTTCGATGTTAAGACATTATAGTGACGTCCCCTGATGATATGACGTTGTCTATTTACAAGACTTTTGGGAAATTATGTGTATTTTAACATGGGCGGGTATAAACAGTGAAGGAACATTGATCGCGAACGATGACTTATATTGCCTGAAATTATGATCAAGTCAAGTAATAAAAGCACTGTTTAGTGGATAATCTTTTCTTATTGCCTGTACCCACCCATGCTGAACTGCAATGCTTTACCACTTCATGATGTGACAACGTCATGCCACGTATGGATCCCGCCATAATGTAGTAACGCCAAAAATCGAAATTCCCAGTATTACTCCCACCAAGAACGGAATGACAAGTTTTCACGATCTGGCATGGTTGGATAGTCAGCGTGCGATATTTAGACATGTGACGAAATGTTACCTCACGACGACGTATAAATTCACGCACCACCCTAACTGGCTATTTCGTTATACTTAACCCCACGGTGATTAACATGTTTGTTTTGCACCTGACATTTCGGACGCCAGTCTTGTTTCTTACAGATTGATTAGCCACTTGGGTAAGGTAGAGTTTACCTGCCGGACAATACACAGTCTCCCTTTGATGATGTCCGCCATACAGGTGTTCTACCAAGACAAGATGGCCGTCGTAGCTCACCTGATCGGCACAGATCAGCTTCCGCTGTCGTCACAGGTAAGTAGTATGGGGATAATTTGTGGACATCTTATCTTATTTATATCAGACTGACTGACGTTACCTTGCAAATGTAATCGTTGTTGCCCGACTGTACTGAGTATTTTTACCTATCGAGTTCTCAAGCCGTAACAATTTGATTATTCTAAAGAACATTCACGTCGACTGAGGGATAAGATTACACCTAACGTACGAGGCGAGACGAGACGAGACGTACAGTTGGATATTGAACTTTGTGTCTTTCAATATCTTTCATGCATGTCTCACATTTTAATGTTTAGGAAAATGAAATGACCTTTGTGGTGTTATTTTTGATAAAGGTATGCGTTGTTGACGATTGCTTACAAAAGTCAAATTTCAGTCACCGATTGTCACAGATTTTTGGTATGAAAACGTATTGAAAGTTGGTTTGCAACTCATGGTAATATTACGACATGTACAATGTGCTGGAATTTCTAATTAACCGTAATCCCCATTTAAGTTTTATACGGAAAAAAATAACTACTTAACTCATATAGTTCTAGCCCTTTAGTATAACGCTAAATTCTTCCTGCTTAATACAATGAACATTGCTGATCTCCCGCCAGATCGAGCAAATCTCTCGCGAGATCGAAAGAATCTCCCGCGGGATCGAGTACACTAACTCCGCCCACTGTCAGTCAAGATCAGCTCATCTCGGAAGGTTGATCTCTATGTTGATTTGCTGCGGGATGCCCGTGTTGCGTGTGTATGGTTATCACAAGAAGCCGGAGTTTCTTAAATACATTTACTTATTTCATGGTGTTTTACACCGCAGTCAAGAATATCTCACAGAAACTAAGGCCGAGGCTGCTAGCATCATGGTGGAAGGAAACCGGGCAGAGCTCGGGGGAAACACACGACCATTCGCTCCGATACATAATGCATAGCACTGAAGACAAAAACATCAGAAGAGTTTCCAGGTTATGTTTATTTATTTATTTGATTGGTGTTTTACGCCGTACTCAAGAATATCTCACTTATGCGATTATGGTGGGGGGAAACCCACGACCACCCGCATGTTGCTGGAAGACCTTCCCACGTGCGGCAGGAGAGGAAGCCAGCATGAGCTGGACTTGAACTCACAGCGACCGCATTGGTGAGAGGCTTCTGGGTCATGACGCTGCCGTGTTGAGGGGTGAACACGTGTACTACACATGGATTTCCGTAGTGACAGGTGACTTGTTTTGGAACAAACTGAAGTAATAAGTACAGTATTAACGACAACCAAAAGCTGCATAACCGTCTATCGCTCTGTTTATCACAGAATCGACCCACTGGACTTCCCCATTATTATAATTGCTTTTGTCTCGCACTTCAACATATGCGCATGCAGGCTTCCTCTCCGGTCGTATGTGGGAAGGCTTGTCGATGTTTGTTTTTTTTTTGAGGGGGGGGGGGGGGGACTCCGTGGCTCAGTTGGTTAGCGCGCTAGCGCAGCGTGATAACCCCAGAAAGTCTTTCACCAATGCGGTCGCTGTGAGTTCAGGTCCAGCTCATGCTGGCTTCCTCTCCGGCCGTACGTGGGAAGTCTGTCAAGCAACCTGCGGATGGTCATGGGCTTCCCCCGGGCTCTTCCCGGTTTTCTCCCACCATAATGCTGGCCGCCGTCGTATAAGTGAAATATTCTTGAGTACGGCGTAAAACTGCAATCAAATAATGGTTTGGGGTTTCCCCCAGACTGACCGGTTTCCTCCCACCATAATGCGTGTCTGTCTTTCCGAATCCTTGCATGTCTGTCAGTCGGTCTGTCTCAATCCCTGTATGTCTGTCTGTTAGTTTGTTTGAATCCCTGCATGTCTGTCAGTCGGTCTGTCTCAATCCCTGTATGTCTGTCAGTCTGTCTGTCTCAATCCTTGTTTGTCTGTCAGTCAGTTTGTCTCAATCCTAGTATGTCTGTCTGTTAGTTTGTCTAAATCCCTGCATGTCTGTCACTCCGTTTGTCTGAATCCATGCATGTCTGTCAGTCGGTCTGTCTCAATCCCTGTATGTCTATCAGTCTGTCTGTCTCAATCCCTGTTTGTCTGTCAATCCGTCTGTCTCAATCCTAGTATGTCTGTCTGTTAGTTTGTCTGAATCCCTGCATGTCTGTCACTCCGTCTGTCTGAATCCATGCATGTCTGTCAGTCGGTCTGTCTCAATCCCTGTATGTCTATCAGTCTGTCTGTCTCAATCCCTGTTTGTCTGTCAGTCAGTCTGTCTCAATCCCTGTATGTCTCTCTGTTAGTTTGTCTGAATCCATGCATGTCTGTCTGTCTGCCTGTCTATCTGTCTGCCTGTCTGCCTGCCTGTCTGTCTGTCTGTCTGTTTGTCTGTTTAGTCTGCTTGAACCCCTGCCTGTCTGTCTCTCTGTCAGTCATTCTCAATTACTGCCAGTCTGTCTGAATCTCTATAAGTTTGCCTGGTTCAGTGTCTGTCTGTCTGTCTGTCAGTCGGTCTGGATCCCTGCCTGTCTATCTGTCTGTCAGTTTGTCTGAATTCCTGTCTTTCTGTCTGAACATTTCACCTGCCTGAATCCCATTTAGTAGATCGGTCTGTCCGTACGTCTGTCTGAAGACTAGTCTGTCTGAAGACTAGTCTGTCTGAAGACTAGTCTGTCTGTCTGTCTTTTAATGTGTCACACTTCGGCTATTGTGCAATAAATGCTCATAATATTGTCCGTCTTTTATAAAATTTGTGTCCAAGCTCAGCTCAGATCACGTTTGAAAACCAGCCCAAATCCGCCCAAGCATTTTATATGTTAAGTGACTTCCACGGTTCTGTCTAATCGTTGATTTCCGTTCTGTAAATATTGTCCGATTTGGATACAAGTTGTGCTCAGATTCGTTTCGTTGCCTCTCAGGCTGAAGTTTGAAAACTAACTTCTGTGGACATGTGCCTCCGTGGCCGAGCGGTTAACGTGCTAGCGCAGCGCTGTGACCCATAAGCCTCCCGCCTGCTGGCTTCCTTCCCACATTACTGTGGCTGGCGTCGTATTAGTGAAATCGAAACACCACCCAAATAGTTAAATAAAATAGGTTCGGTGCGATATAAATTCTCTGAATGTTTTTGTTTTATTTTACAGGTGTCAAATATTCCAGAGAAATGTGTCTCCTTGACCCCAGGGGTAGGACAGAGAGCTATTCTCATCAAGAACAACACTGAGGACTGGGGGATTCTTCTGGGAAGATGGGTAGGGATGAGGAAAGGCGTCCCTGGGACAAAAGGTAAACTTCATAGTTATCCTGACACACAGGCGGCGCCCCCTTTAGGGAACCTGTTTATAACCAGTCATAAATTACCGCATCTCGCCAGAAATGTCGCCAAAAAATTCGCAATATTAAAATCACAACGGTTTGGATAGGGATTGGATACGAACTCTCGCCCCATTTCAATACATCTCCATGTCGGTATGGCGCTATTTGGTCCTGTCAGTCAGCCAGTCAGTCAGACAATCAGTCAGTCAATCAGACAGTCAGCCAAAATCACGAAACCATGCAATTTCACTGCGTGAAAATCATGTACAAAATGACAGGAGGGCAAAGCTGTCTTGCTGATGTTTAGTCAAACTCACATTGTTGGTTGTGGTTTGTGTGTTGACCTCGCTGAAAAGGAACGTTGCATAAAGGTCCAAATCTCTGAGTTTATGTCCTTCCTATGACAAGTCAGTAAAGCGTCCACGAAGGAAATTTTTATTGTGGGGCAAAAAAGTTACTTTTTCGATTAGATTCTTTTAACAATGTGTTTTTCAAATCCTTTATCAGATCGCGTCCTCCATTACAGATTTGATAAATGGTTAAATTTTCCGGCATAATAAGACGTATGAAAATAACATTTCGTACTTTAATGAAAGTACAACGGTATCTTTGTACAGCATTATTTTGGCGAAAGTTTCTATCCCACAATGCCTTTTGTACAACATCATTTTGATGAAAGCTTCTCTCTTTATCACAAAATGTACAATTTTTTATTAGGATTTTACCAGTAGCATTGGACTGTGTATGTATAATGTGATTTTTGATCAAGTGGGCCGCGTCCTACATCCTTGTGTATACCACAGTGCGGTGGGCCGCGTCCTACATCCTTGTATATACCACAGTGCAGTGCGTGGTGTCCTACATCCTTGAATATTCCACAGTGCAGTGGGCCGCGTCCTACATACTTGTCTATACCACAGTGCAGTGGGACGTGTCCTACATCCTTGTATATACCACTGGGCCGCGTCCTACATCCTTGTATATACCACAGTGCAGTGTGCCGCGTCCTACATCATTGTCTATACCACAATGGAGTTGGCCCCGTCTACGTCCTTATCTATACTACAGTGCAGTGGGCCCGTCCTACATCCTGATCTATACCACAGTGCAATGTACCCCGTCCTACATCCTTGTCTATACCACAGTGCATTGGGCTGCGTCGTACATCCTTGTCTGTATCACAGTGTAGCGGGCCGCGTCCTACATCCTTGTCTTTAGCATAGTGCAGTGTTCCGCGTCCTACATCCTTGTCTGTACCACAGTGCAGTGGGCTGCGTCCTACATCCTTGCCTATACCACAGTGCAGTGTGCCGCGTCCTACATCCTTGTCTATACCACAGCGCAGGAGCATATTCTAGATTGCTAGTTTTGAGTTAAGTCCCTTTTAGAAATGTAGTTTAAAGGCTTGTTTTACACTGGGAGTACGTGTGCTTAGAACATTAAATTTTGAACCTGATGTAAGTCAAGATTCGGTTTGTAAAATCTGTATTTGGTTGTGTTTAATGGTTTTTTACTACCTACATCCTTGTCAATGCCACAATGTAGATTGTGCTCATTGGCTCGCTTCCTACGTCCTTCTCAGTGTCATTATGCTAATTGTTTTAGGCACTCGATACCAGGCCGGTCGGCGGGGTACACCTGGCAGTCCTGGTCGACTGAGGGTGAAGCTATACAAGATGTCCGACAAAAGTTGGCAGACTGTTGAGACGAAGTACGATGATTCTGACTACGACGTCGAGATTAATAAAATGGAGGTCAACCTGAAGCAAGGTTTTATTACGCTGAAGTCGCAGGATAAAGACATCGCGGAGAATTTAGCTGTGGCGTTTAGCATTGGGTTACTTCACGTCCTGTGTCAGCCTCGACCCAAGAACTGGAAGCCTGGATACACACCCACCTCGACATCGCGCGGAAACAGGAGCGTGCGGAGTATCCCGTCAGAGGACATGGTGCTGATTCTGGCCGCAGGTTACATCGCCTGTGCCCCCACAAACCATTTTCTGTACTCATCGCACCAGGCTCACGACTCGTGTGCTGGTTGCGTGGGAGTGGTTGGCGATGGCGGCTTGATTGATGCCAGCGACAACAACATCTTGGGCGACAACTACTCAGTATGCGATATGGACTACGAAGCGGCGTACGGCGACGGCGATTTTGGCGGCGATGGTGATGGAGGTGACGCCGGCGACGCCGGCTGTGGGGGTTGTGGTGGCTGTGGCGGTTGTGGTGGTGGAGGATGTGGCGGATCGGGAGGCACAGGAGGTTGTGGGGGCGGTGGAGATGCAGGTGGGGGAGGTGGATGCGTTGGAGGCGGTGGAGATGGTGGAGGTGGCGGTGGTTGCGGAGGTGGCGGTGGTTGTGGAGGTGGCGGTGGTTGCGGAGGTGGCGGTGGTTGTGGAGGTGGCGGTGGTTGCGGTGGAGGTTGTGGTGGCTAAAATTTTAAGGCGTCACCATTTTGTTGATGGCATCAAAAACTATGAGCGGAACATACGTTTACATAACATAAACGTGTACCTGTCTAAGTTAGCCTTACTGTGTTTGTGTACATCTAAGCTCTTGACCACCGTGAGCATGTGGTAAGAGCCACCATTTAACATGCAGCCTCGTTTTGGAAAAACAATTATAGTTTTGGGCTGTCTGAACACGTCGGCCACGTGATTCACGTGACTTTACCCTTATTTGTTTATTACTACAAACAGCATTTTACCTCCATCACAAGAATGCTGACACACGACTATATAAAAAGAAAAGAAAAAAAATGTATATTGTTTGATCCACATTGTTTTTGTCCGTCTGAGATATATTATTTTTGTACCCCAAATATTAGTATATACAAGAGCCGTGTGATCTTTTTAAATTTGGAAGTTTTTGTGCATTGCACCATGGAGACAATCGGACGTTTTGAAAGTTTTAGTCACTCATGAATGGCCCATATAATTAAAATCAAAGCATTTCTTGTATCATTGAAACTAAAATTGACAGTAATATTGACTCTACTATTGACAAAAACAAATTTCCTTTCTCAGTCCAGTGTTAATTAACGGCCTTACACATCCAGACTTTGAATATGTGAAAAGTATGACAATTTATTCGGTCTTTGGGTTATTTTCTGCTGTCGTCGGTGCTTCATTTTGTAGAATCTCCGACTTCTGATGATCAGGAGAAAAAGCGGGTGTTTTCGGTCGTGTTCACAATTCCTGTTTTTAGGATCCACTGATATATCTGGGTGTTGGGTTGGTAGCTACCATTATATATTTATGTTCTATATTTATATTTCTACATTGTATTATACTATGTTACATATTCAACTAAATAACACATATGTGTAAATTTATACATTATACTTTTATATCATTGCTCCCTTCTGTGTCCATGTTAATGGCTGCGTCATATGCCTGGTATTGGAATTACCAGACGAGTGACTGACGAGGACTAACGTGAAGGAAGGTGCAAATCAGGGAATCGGGGGGGCGTTATCGAGTAATTTGATCATTTGTCCGGAGTCCAAGTCAGCTTATTAACCGATCTTGTATACATATATGCATGTATGTATGTATTTTACAGAAGTTTACTGTTAAACACCCCTTGTTTGTAATGAAGCTATGCCAGCTTTCTATTTCTATTTTGGAAACTTCACTGTAGATGTACTAATCCCTTAAACTGATTTAAAACTACTTCGTATATTTTCTGAGGGATAGCGAATAGATTCTCTTACTGCGACACACCCATATGTTCTGTAGGACTTGTTTTGTACTGTTATTCAAACAGAAAACTTCAGTTCGTCCCCTGTTATTCTAACAGAAAACTTCAGTTCGTCTCCAGTTACTACACAGAAAGCTTCAGTTCGTCCATTGTTATTCCAACAGAAAACTTCAGTTCGTCCCCTGTTATTCCAACAGAAAACTTCAGTTCGTCCCCTGTTGCTCCAACAGAAATCTTCAGTTCGTCAACTTTTATTCCAACAGAAAACTTCAGTTCGTCCCCAGTTATTCCAACAGAAAACTTCAGTTCGTCCCCAGTTATTCCAACAGAAAACTTCAGTTCGTCCCCTGTTATTCCAACAGAAAACTTCAGTTCGTCCCCAGTTATTCCAACAGAAAACTTCAGTTCGTGTTACAGGGTGTTGTGTTTCCCATGACATTTACAATATGATGTTACAGTAACATGACCTATTATAGTATCACTCAGAAAACAGGTCATTAGGCTGAATTGAACACATCAGTTTTAGAGTGCTGATATGTGCAGAGCTTGACCATAAACACAAATATTTTGGAACTTGTCCACAAATATTGATATTAATGTTTATCCAAGCGAAATCCTGTTACCGTACCTTCATGAGATGATATTTATTATTAACGTTTTGCTTCTTTTTAATATAGACTTAAATGTTTTCGATACGATTTTAAAATTGAATATTCTGTTTTAGAGATTTTTTGTATCAATAAAATTTTATAAAAGTTAAACTCTTAAGTTTATTTTTCTTTTGTGATTTTGTATACATTTCCTGATAGGATTCCACATAATGTTTGTGTACCAAGAGCTTATGAGTGAGTGATTGAGTGAGTGAGTGCTTGGGGATTAACATCGTACTTAACAACTTTAAGCCATATGACGACAAAGGAGTCCTTAGAGCACATGTACGTGTGGTGTGCCTCCTTGTTGCAGGACGGATTTCAAACGCTGTTTCATCTAGTGCTGCTTCACTGAGATGGCTAAGTAACAACCACGCCCCCTCCCTTCCCCGAGCAATTGTACTGATGAGGGTCAACCAGTCGTTGCACTATATCCCCTTTATGATACCAAGACCTTGCGTAACACATCCAAAATAACACGTATGTAAATGAGACGCTGAAAAACGGAATTGTGGATGTGAAGATTTGTACAGCGCTGTTTCGCAAAGTGTTAAGATAGCTCGGAATGGAAGAGGACGCATCGGGATTTGAACTCTGGGTGAACAGTTATAACAGTGAGCCAAATGAGCATACACCGTTATCAAACAGCGGTATCCTGTCACGACATGTAGCCACTATAGGTTACATACGCACCATTGAGGAAATTGGGTGGACGAATTGCCTCCAGACCGAGGAGGGAAGGACCACTGATTGGTTGATACTGACACTTGGCGACATTTTATGTTGTTGATAAATTTCTACACTGTTAGTTTGCACCTAGTTAAAATATATTAGAATTTCGTTTGTTCTGGATAGGGCTGAAAAACTTTTGACAGTGCTCCCGCCTGAAGGTTACCAAGGTAACAAAATGCTATGACTTCACTTCCAGCAACCACAGCTCAAAAAATAGTGGTCATGCTAGGTTCAACTTGATTTTTTGATGTGTTGTGGGCAAACGTGTAAGCAGCGTGTGCGTATATTGTACCAGGCGAAAGATAGGGGCGTATATTTCTGAGGATGAAGTTGACAAATTTACAGCATAAATAGTAAGTGAAACCAAAACGCCCGTGTAACGTGTAAAAAGCCGAAATGAACAACTCCATGGTGATGTCAACAAAGATGCACGGCCTAAATATCAAGGGAGATAACTCAAACAATTATTCTCATGCAGACGGAAATGTTAGTCCCCTTTACCTTTTGAAGACCACAAAAGTTCTCTAAATTACTAATACCTGCAATCTTGTGTTATACCCTACTTGATATATGATTAGAGCTGGCAGCAATGCATGCAAATTGCAGTTTTGATCAGTTCAAGAGACCAGTCACAAATGAGAATGGTGACTTAACATAGGGATAAGTTTTCTCGTTGATCGCGGTATTACACGAGGTATTACTTATTTCCTTATTTATTTATTTATTTGATTGGTGTTTGACGCCGTACTCAAGAATATTTCACTTATACAACGACGGCCAGCATTATGGCGGGAGGAAACCGGGCAGAGCCCGGGGGAAACCCACGACCATCCGCAGGTTGCTGAAAGACCTTCCTACTGACGACCGAAGAGGAAGCCAGCATGAGCTGGTACACGAGATATTAAGACAAAACTAATCACAATCCGGCGGTAGCGTCGTTTTGTAAGGTCATGATCACCTTTAAGAGTGGTATACACAGGAACTTAAGACGGAATTCCACTTGACCTGATCGCTGTTTTGGGTTATAAGTCCTTGTGTACCAGAAATAACGACGTAACTCAACTGGAACCGAAGTTTATTTGTTTATTTATTTATTTGGTTGGTGTTTTACTCTGTATTTAAGAGTATTTCATTTATACGACGACGGCCAGCATTATGGTGCGAGGAAACCGGACAGATCCCGGCGGGAACTCACGACCATCTTCAAGTTGCTGCAAAACCTTTCCAATGTACGCATAGGAAGCCAGCATGAGCTGGACTTAACTTACAGGAACCACTATGGCGTGAGGCTTCTGGGTCATCATCGCTCCGCATTTTAACGTAGCTCTTTAAAGTTTGATTATTTTTCATTCCTTTCTCTTTGTAAACTTTTCTCACCCACGTAGAAACAATTCTCAACAGGGCGAAATGGTTTTCCCATGTGTTAAAACGTTCTGACAGCAGTGCAAAGGTTACTCAGGTGGAAATGAACGAATTACAAATGGTCTTTTTTGGTTCGAAAAAGTCCACAACTGATTAGGTACGTGTACATGTACACGTAAGTCTGGTGGTAAGATTTTCATTTCCATACTCATGCCTTCCAAACGTTTGTGTAACGGCTTTAGCTTGATGTTAAATGCCTTTCTTTGCCACTTACTCGCCAAGACAAAATACGAGTTTGGCGTTTCATATGTTGTACGCGAGTTTCCACATACTGAGAGCAGATGGTAACTGTTCTCACCGAAGTAAAATCCCGACAAAATGTTCACTTAAAACAGAATGAAATGTCGTGTGTGGGAAACAGGAAGTTATCTACCAGGCTATCCAAATTATCAGCATGTAAACAGTTTGCTGGCTTATATAGTTCTACAATGTAGACAAACATATTATGGGGCCTAATATTGTTCTGGGATTGTTCAGAGTCAGTAAAGCAAACATTGCCGTATCATATGCGAGCTATGTAGGTCAGCGCAGCATGGAAATCCCGGCAGTAAAACAGGGATTTCTTGGTGGGGAAATAAAATCACTTCCGTGTTCCGACCAGAACGTTAGTACCGAAACACGGCAGGAGGTCGATATTACGCAAAGACACACACTTTACCAATCTTTGCTATTTATTTTATTATTCCCCCCACCATAATGCTGGCCGCCGCCGTATACTAATAAGTGAAATATTCTTGAGTACGGCGTAAAACACCAGTCAAATAAGTAAATGTTATTATTGTTTAAAACCAAACACAGGAACATTGAGTTATATGATAGCAAACAGTACAATGGGCGGAGAGAACGAGTGTACCCGAAATACCTCACAATCATTCCAACTTTAGAGGCACACATATGCACACCATTTTGGTATGAGGAAAAATGGTCAAAGTGTAACGTAAGATTGGGCATAAGGTCACCCATTTCGTGTGACAGGGCCAATGAAAAGGCAAGACCATGGCCAGCTCCTGTGTATACGTGCACATACATGGTAACATTAATGTATTTACTTATCAGCTTCGTACTGCTATTTGACGATTTGTACTTGACGATTTTTTATTAGGGTAGTTTCGAGTTCGAGCATGCGTATCGCTTAATTCCTGTAATGTATCATGTTACGTGTCAAAAATGTTACGGAACTATTTCTGATCACATAGGGATGTGAAAAAGGTTTAACAAGGGCTAATGTAAAGTAGACGAACGATGGAGAAAATCGAGAAGCTGAACGTTTGTGAACTTGAGAAATTCCTTGAGGAAAGAGATATCCTTTGTACCTCTGGAACACGGCGAGAAATGTGATCACTTAACGTCAACAGGGGTTGACTGACGTTTTTCACAAGTCACATCATGCCTTATGGCTGTTTTTCACCTTAACGACTAAACTCAAAATTCCCCTGTTTCCCTTTACAGGTTTGTGAGTGTGTCGTGGACCTACATTGGTGGATACAAGTAGATAAACAGTGCTCGGGATAGGCACCTTCTTTAACGAGTTCGTTGACAAATCGCATGACTTAAGACATAACTGTGGAAGCGTCATGAGAACGGAGCAAATCGCCCGCGAACGGCAGGCGATTTGCGCCGTCCAAGAGTCGGTGGCTGCGACTCGCAGGCCGCGGGTCGAGATGTCCTCATCCAGCTTTCATAGATAACAGAACCTGCATCAGCTTGATTCGACCTGGCGACTTCTAGCTGATGGGTAGTGATTCAAACGAATGAGCCAGTGTGATTCTTAGCTATAATATTAATGTAATTTCTGTAATGATTTGTTTATTTGATTGGTGTATTAAATACCATTTTCCATTTATATGATGCCGTGATACGTGGCGGAGAAAAAACGAAAAAAAAAAAAAAAACAAACCCAAAAAGAAGAAAAAACAGCCCCTGACTGTTCGAACCTTCTTACTTAATATCAACATATAATATAATATAGGGCGCGTGTGGGCGATTCTATTGAAAGGGAAGTAACCAACGTGAACATGTGATCACCTGGGTGTGTTGGTGTTTCACTGCGCACTAAGCAGCACTTTCCACACTTGATGGTCATTTACAAAGGTGATAGAGGAAAGTAGCCAGGTACATATATCTGACAAAACTCCTAAATTAAAGGCAAAGACTAACGTGAACTATCTACCAAATGAAGGACCAGTACACAATGTGCACCAAAATACTTTGAATTTTTTTTTTCCTCTTTTTTTTTTTAGAATTGTCTCAAAACATTTGAAAGTTAAGATTCTACGCTGGGCTTTTCTGACAGTATTGGGACCAGTTGATGTCACGTCAGGATTTTGCCACAAACACAGACTTCTAGATTCCAACAGTAATAATCCATACACGTGTATATTTATGATTACATTTGCCGAAAAGACATTGAAACGAGCTATTTGAAGCAAAAAACATGGGTGTGACGTCACCTTCTTGTTCGCTTCTAACCACCGAAGATTCTAATGTTTTTAAACCACTTTACCCGGTTGAAAAATTCCAATAAATTGGAATACGAACTAAAAGCTAGGACAGTTTTTAGTGGTCTTCAATCTGATATTTAGTTCGTTTTAGCGTTTGCTTTGCTTTTTAAACTGCAAGAATGGAAGCAAGTGCCTGATTCGAATTCTTGGTTTCGTTAAACAACTGTTAGACGGGCAGGCTAACGCATAAGTTAAACGACTGTTAGATTGCTAGGCGAACGCATGAGTGATTTCAAAAGAAACTGAAACTAACTGTGTGTGTGTGGGGGGGGGGGGGGTGTAGGGGGTAGGATGACTGTGCTCACGTATATGATCTGGTAAGGGTAATTCAGCTATGTAGAAATCTTGGCCTATTAAATGTTCTCCCCCGTTTTGGGATGATAAACCCAACATGAACGTATGAAGCGTAAACAGCTCTGCCTGGAAATCCCGGCCAGTATAAGCCAGGCCTTTTCCCAGACATGTCTCGCGGTGAAGACAAACTTCCCAGTTCGGAGTAGGACGTTACTGTTGTATCACTGCAGAACGATGACATTCAAACGTAAAACTTGGTATCATCCGTTTGTTTATATTTTGTTTCATGTTAGTGTTTGAGTCCTCGTCGTTATATCACTGAACAACTGTTAAGTGTTAAATTGTACTTATTACTGTTTATCTCCATAGCTCTATTTAAAAATCTGAGAATAAAGAGTGTAAGGCGTGTATGTGTAGCCGGCTTACAGTTATAGATACTGCCCTCAAGCAGAGGTCACTAGTACTATACACGTGTCTCTGTTGACAGAGTTCAGAAATCTAATACAGATAATGGTTCATTTACATAATCGAGAATGACCCGTGTAAACGACCCTATCATTGTAAGCCGTAACATATTGTTGAAAAAAGTTTGGCCTACTGTAACTAAGCAGAGCCTGTGTGGCCGGCTGATTACTGTACTAGCGCAGTGGAATTACCCAGGAGCCTTTTGTCAATGCGATCGCTGTGAGTTCAAGTTCGTGGATTTCCCCCTGCCTCTGCTCGCTTTTCTCCCAGGCACCATAATGCTGGCCGCTGTGGTATAAGTGAAGTAATCTAAATACGGCGTAAAACACCATTCAAATAAATAAATACTGTGATTTAAACGAAGCAGGGTGGTTAATATGATCAACCGCCAAATATGATCAAAATCGTTGATGGAGATTGGGTTTTATGTATGGAGACTATTTATGGCTCACTTCTGAGCGATCGGTGCCGCCGGTATGTCGCTCAGGTATAGTTTGTATTTGGTTGGGAATGCGAGACTCCGTATAGCTGACACGCTGCCTCTGTGTAAGCTATGTGAATATTAATGAAGACCACGCCTCTGCTTCGCCCAATGGAAATTTGTGCTCGCCTTCCAGTTAGGAAAAATACTTTAGGCCATTCTTCTCGCTTTGATCGCCCATTGACTGATACGGGCTACGGTGTTTTTCGACAGGTCATATGATTGATATGTTCGAATGGTCTGTCGCGGGTTGAGCAATAGGTTGAGATCTAGGTTAGTCGCCTTGTACGACATGGTTGTCCAGGGGCCTCATTTTACCCCGGAGACTCCACGGGAGTAATGCCGCTTGAATTCCACGAGCAAGTGTTTTAGCTGTGGCCTAATATCATTATACTGCTTTCAGAAAATCCATTCGACAGTTCTCATCTATATTTTCAACATATTGTGTTTGGAACCGAAAGTGATAACATCTGCTGAGGTAAATGTGTAGAAAATTGATTGTTTGTTGAAATTTGACATTCGCATATAATGTTGAAGACCAGCTGTGCAAGCCACTGTTGAGCTGTCACAAAGGATAAATGTGTACAAACTCCATGAGTGATTTACCTCCCCTGCATAGATCACGTCCAGTTCTCAGAACTAAGTATTTTCTATTTCAATCTGATCAGTTTTATCAACGTGTGAAGCACGGTGGTATTTGTGTCGACAGTTAAGTCATTTAAGTCGGAGTTAGTGTATCTGATGTGAAAATATTTGTCAAGATAGGGAGTTGTCTTTACTTGATCGCGTTATCCACTGTCAGGTACTGCTTAGTTGGTCGAGTCGTCCTTACATCTTCATGATATAAATAAGACGTACACTATAGAGAGAAACAAAATAGAACAGCGAGGACAGTGTGATAGCTGACAAGTGGTCACAGGTAACCTGTGAAATACCACACCCTGTCCATTTACCTCAGTCAAGGTTTCCTTCTAACTGTTCATGTGAATGCGCGTGTAGTAGCAACTCACACGCCCCCTAGCGCCATGGTTTAAACAGAATTAGCTAAAAAGGTCAGTGATGTTACTTGCAGATTGACGATTGGGACATGTCTTTGTATAGGCTACCTTCAGCCTGTGTGTAAACGTGTAACACTGTCTATAACCAGTCTGAATATTTACGTCAAAGAAAACGCCTGGATTGGGTTCAGGTTCATGCTGTTTAACTATGCCGATCTTGTCACTACATGTATGTATACAGGGCGATGGGAGACCTCTACGTTATTGAGCGTCTGAAGCTTTGAACTTGAAAGGCCTTATGCAGAGGTATGCTAAAGGTCTATTACTAGCGCTGACCTGTCACCGGTGGTGCACAAAGCCCGCACGTATTGCCTTGATCATGTATCGCTGTTTATTGTATTAACAACGCTCGGCTGTCCGCTCCAAATATAAATCTGTGGTAGTCAAACATTGATGATTAGGGTATACAGTTCCCCTTTTCCATGTACGCCAGCCCATGTGTTATATGATAGCCTATATCAATTGCTCATGACGTCAAAGCTAAGAAATGTTTGTATACGTAAATGGTGCTAAAAGTAAATCGAATCTTAAAAGTATGTACATATTTGCACAGATCAGCTATTTTACTATAATGTATACAGATACCGTCCCGGTTAGGCTGTCTGTTTTACAATTTTAAGACTCAGATGTATATGTATCCACAACTAAGAGGCTACATGTATTATTAGCTCCCCACTCTTCACACAGACAACTCTAGCTCATCTATAGGAAGGCCTACATGTATGTATACTGTCGTCCTGACTGTCCAACCTGCTACACCCTCCATTATCCGTGAGCACTGGGTCAGGTGATAATGTCTGCTGACACAGCTCAGCCAATCAGAGCAGCCAAATATCTCCATGTAGGCTTGCTTATAGATTACCTAGGGTTATCTTTGTGAAGATATAACGAACGCTGACCTAGTTCTACAGCCTACCTGAGGTTATACATCTCAAAGCAGGATTTTGGGGTGTCTTTAAAATGTCACCGTAACAACTCTATAGACCATATGTTTGACTCTATTATCAAAATGGCCAAGTTCCAACACTGCTTCTGGACGCCGCCACTCCTCATCATCCCCCCCTCTCACCTTCGACACTTTTATATCCGAGACTGGCCATATTTCTAACTGAGCAGAAGAGATGACCTCCAAGGCAAGCGAGGCGCACATAAAGATATAGGTCTTACAATGCTTTTTGAATGAAAATTGCAATAGTGACAAGTATTATATGTTACCCCCCATCTATGGTTGGAAAATTGGTAGATAACTCACTTTGAAAAATTGGCACTACCTTTAACGGATTGCTAAAGAATGTATGTCGTTGGTAGAACATGCATAATTTGGAAAATGTCATTAAGTAACTGAGAGTTAATGATTTTATATTTAACCTCCTAGGCCTACAAACTAACATCACACGAATCGTGCATTATATGGGTGAACAAAACACATGAACTTTAGAAAGGAATACATCTTTTCTGGTTAGCCAGTGATTGCTACTTCATATTTGAGGACTTTTGGTGATTACCTCATAATACTGAGTACTAAATTACGACGACGGGTTGAAACCTGTTCTGGAGAAAGAGAGTTACTGAACAAGTAAAGCTCTTAAGTTGTTACAGATATATCATGATCACTTCAACACAACTGACTATGTGCCTCTTTTGTTTGTTACAATATTAGTAAGCAGTAAAACAAGAAACAATGGCATTCATCTTATATTGCCGTTGAGTTTCTTGTACATATGTGTCGGATGTATTTTGTGTTCGCTGTTAGTTTCTTGTGCATACATCTAATATATTTTTGAGATCTTTGTGGGTTTCCTGAACGTCTGATTCAGTTTGCGTTCTCTTTGGTTTTTGGGTCATATGACATTTTCACTCAATAGCGAGTTTGTACACGTTTCAAAGTAGAAAGTTTTCGTTATCACCATTAATGTACTAGGCTTTGTGCAAATGTAGTTTTCTTTTTTTAGCTCAATCGCATCAGCAGCTCTGGAGAAGAAGATTTGTTTAGCTTGGCATAAATCCTTTATGGCCACCAAATGTCACCAAAAGCCAAAAGGCTTAACTTCAGATACATTCCTAAAAGATACTGAAGTTTCGTGGATGAATCATTTCACATTTTCTCATGAAATTTATCACCAAACTGCCTAGAATAAGTATAACTCGAAGAGAAACACATACATATTTAGGATCTGGAAGAAGCTAGAGAGGAAACTCCGTAAAAAAATACACACGAGCCATGACCTCTTGTTTGACGTTAGCTCCAAAATAAATTACTGAACACGAATATCAAACCATCTCTCTACATATATCTTACACATCACAGTCGTAGGCAAGCCATGTTGCATGTGCTTTAAGCTTAGTAGCATATTGACTGTATGCGATATACACCTGTTGTACACTAAAGATTGGTTAGCCACAACGCATAAACTCCCCACAGGCGAAGTTCTAAAGGCATCAAGGCTGAGCCTCAAATCGTAGGCAGGACAAACCATGTTTAGATAGGGTTTCCTGGCGGAATTGTAACTGATGAACCCGAGGTCCAATTCACACCTGACAGAAGATCGATATATAAACTGAATAAAATTGACCGCTCCGATCCCGAGTCAGTGCTGGGCTGTGCTATATACGATCTTTATTATATCGAGATCCTTACTTAAGCGTCGTTTTGGGAATTGGCATTGCAATTGTTGACCTCGAACGTCCATCTTAGTTGACGGCTGGTATACGAATGTCTGTTTGGACGCCAAAATTTGTACATTTAGCTTTAAGATTCTTAACACGGGTCAAAAAGCGTAATTTGCTATTAAGTGTGACTCCTGAAAATCTGTTTTCAGTTCTCAATTCTTACTGCTTCACCATAAAACTTAGTGTGGAGATGAAGTTCCCTTTACAACAAAATATGTATCGTTTTAGATGAAGAAAATGTAAAACCATTTTCAACTGCCAATTTCTTGGTCTTACTGGGACAAAACCGCAGCTGCCTTTCGATGTTATTCACATTTTAGCACGGTAGTCTATTAGGAAATCATCAACATATGAAAAACCCTCTGTACCAGACGTTTCAGTTTTTGACAAGCTATTAAGTTTGAAGCTAAACAGTGTTTGTGATAGTATACTGCCCTGGAGTACACTCACTTTTGCGCATAAGAGTCAGAAAGATTGTCTCTACTCGTACCCTAAACTGACGATCAGATAAAAGTTCTGCTACATGCATAAATAACGATAAGCGATAAGTCCCATATCTGAGAGGTCTTTTAAAACACCGTATTTGCATGCGGTGTCGTAGGTCCGTGGACTTTTCAAGGTCGAACAATATTGACACCACATGTTCATTATTTATTATATCATTACGAATAAAAGTTTCAATACGACAAACATTAAATCAACTTTGAGAAAAACCACATTTAATATTAGACAGTAAATTATTGGTTTCTAAATACCAAACAAGTCTATCATTTTTTTTTCGTTCCACACTCTTGACAACGTTGGTAAGAGCTATGTGACGATAATTAGTGGATCAGAATGATCTTTGCCCGGTTTTGGAACCAGGATAATACACACCTCCCTCCACGACGATGGAAAAATGACCAGTAATCTAAATATCATGATTAAACAAGCCTAAGAGAGTCTCCAGCGGCTCAGATGACAAATGTGATGAGAAACTTACAAAAAATGTTACTATGACTACAAGTACTGTAAGTTGTTAAGACCACAGATCACCATTTTTAGTGCTGACAACTAAAGATTCAGGACGTCCTGCAGCAAAACAATGCTATTGCTCTAGGCAAATCTGTTGATTTAATGTATTTATTTATTTGATCAGCGTTTTGACACCGTACAGAAGGATATTTGATTTATACGAGGGCGGACAACATTGTAGTGAAAGGAAACCAGGCAAAGCCCGGAGAACCCATGACCATCCGCAGACTGCTGGAAGACCTCCCTACGTACAAGAGGAAGACAGCATGGGCTGGACTTGAATTCACAGAAACCGCATTGTGATATTGCGTCGTGCTGGCACATTAACACCTCGGCCACGGACGCCCCGAGATGTTAAGAAACTTAGGTCCAGTGATGCCTTCAATCAGCGCCGAGCCAGATGAAAACGTAGCTTTATTGACAGGTTAGTTAATTCCTTCACAGATATTGTTTTAGGTTTACCGTCACCAGTCATCGACAGGTCAGTGATATTTGAGTGTCATTAAATGTTGATACTCTCTTGACTACATTGGTGAATGAAGTTTTCAGGACAGTGCTCGAGGAGAGGCAATGTGCTTCTGGAAAAGTTGTATGGCTCTCAGCTTTCCAGGTGAAGGCTCCGTCGCAATTTTAACATCATTGTCTAGGTTGAAGCAAACCCCCGTGGACTTCTCCTGCACATCGGACGCGAAACAATTTATTTCTACCTTGGGCATAACCATGCCCGACTTTTGGCATGTAAAGCACCTGGACGGATTAGATATGTATAGGTCTACTTGGTCACAATACCGGCAAATTGAGATCGACTGAGGAAACGAGAGGTTATTAAATGTCGATAAGTACGTATTGAGTTTGCTGTCACTGTCACTTTTATGTTGTGAATCGCTTTACATTTACAACTCCTTGCGATTTTAGTTCGGAGCATATCTGCTCCAACCGATTGGTCAAACTGGGCCAATCCGATATTTAGTCTCTAAATAAGTAAGAGCTGAAGTGTGGTGTTGGGCTTGAACATCTCAAAAAGACCGTTCTCTTTAATGAAGGGTCGCAAACCAGGGCAAACACAAATAGACCTACTTCTCTACGGCCTCTCATACAAATATCGGAGATGTGAGTCCATTATGTTTAACCGAGGGCACACGGCAGAGCTCTAGGGTACGATAAGCTTGCCAAGTAGACTGACATTCTATTCTTTTCACCTATTGTAGTTATAGCCTAAACGCGCTATAGCAAACTGCGGAAACCATTGTTGAGATGACACAGAGTATAAATGTGTACAAGCATACTGAGGGATTTACCTCCCCTGCACAGATCACGTGCATTTCTCTGAACTACGCATGTTCTATTTCACTCTGCTAAGTTTCACCAAGTTGAGAAGTGGGCTTTGTGTCGACAGGTAAGTACTGTAAGATGGTTATATGTAGTTTGGCTGGAAAACGATCACTCAGATTAAGGAGTTGTCTTTACTTGATCGTATCACTGACTGTCAGACACAGCTTAATTGGTCTGGTCGTCCTCAAATCGAAACAACGTAGATGTACGAATGGGGCGTTACCTTCTAGAAACTTTAACCTTTGCCATGTCAGCCTGTGTGTGAACCTCTAACAGTAGATATTTGCGTATTAAGGAAAACGACTGATTTTTGTTCAAGTTCATACTGTTTAACTATGTCAATCTTGTCATTATACATACAGGGCGATAGTACGTTATTAATGCGAGGTCCTGAAGCTTTGACCTTGAAAGGCATTATGCAGTTATGCTGAAGGTCGATTACCGACGGTGACGTGCCGCCTATGGCACACAAAGTCCGAATATCTTGCCTATTTTTGTTTACTTACAACGTTCGCCCATGTGGTCCAAATATTAAAGTGTGAGTTGTCTTCACTTCGGGGTCGTGTGACCGACTCTCAGACAGTACTTAATTGGTCTGGTCGTCCTTAAATGGACACGAAGTGGACGTACGAGTGGGGGTGTCTCTTTGTATAGAATCCGCTCTCAGTTTGTGTGTGAGCCTCTGACACTGTCTATAAACAGACGGAATATGTTCGTCTCAACAAAAACGACTGGTTTAATTGGGGTGAAGTTCACACTGTCTAATTATGTCGATCTTCTCACTATATCCAGGACGATAGTACGTTATTAATGTATTTGTCTGAAGCTTTGACCTTGAAAGGCATAATGTATGGTTTTGCTGAAGGTTGTTGGTTGCCGGTGACGTGTTGTGTGGGATTAGGCCTAAATACACGTAAACAACCAGAACAACCGGCATGTAAGGATCGCCGTTTGTTTACTTACATTGTTCGCCGCTCTGCTCCACATATAAAAACTGTCATAGTCAAAAATTGTTTAGTTAGCATATGGATGTTCTCATATATCAAGCGAGGCAGAAACAAACACCATTTAGAAAGTTTTTGGTTTGACCCGACTCGAGTTTGATCTCTGGTCTCCCGACTTCGATGCGGACTCCAACATAAGGAACGTATTACACTGTATAAGTAAATCGATTCTTAAAATTATGTACTGAATTGCACGCAGGATTTTCCGCGTTACAGAACTAAAAGGGTACATGCATTATTAACTCAGCAGACATAACAACCTAGCCCGCTGATCACCAATAATGGGGTGTGTAGCCTGACACAGTGTATGGAGATATAACAGACGCTGACCTACTTCTGCAGTCTACCTGAGGTTACATATCTTCAATCCAGGCTTTTGGGTTCCCTTTAAACTGTCCCTGTCATAATACTGTATCTAATTGGACATATACTTCACACTTTTAGGGTGGAGCGAAGTCAGCATTTACGCTTTAAACATTTTGTTTGATCAGTGTTGATTGGAGGGTATAGCAGCTCTGTTGTAGTCTGTACTTTTGTGGTTTCTGACAATAACATAATAAAACACTGGGAGCTGGAAGACTTTGACCTAAATTTATATACGTTTAAATCTCAGTAAGAAATGTTCGTGTTACTGGTCACTATTAGTAATGTGATATTTATTATATTTCTAAAATTCGGCAGATAGAGATGTTCCAAAGGTTTGGGCCTATTATCGTACAGTATTTAGGGTCAAGTTACCTTCGTAACCACACAAATCTGCTAATTCTGGGTGGAAGCTATATACTATCGAACACATCTGCCCAAACCGTCTTGACCATACCTTTGTAAAAAAAGTCTCTCGTGCGTAATGAAAGGTAGAATAGCTAATTTTCTAACTGACCAGAATGAATTCCTTTCCGGGAAAGCGACATGCACATACCCTCCTCGAACATGTATATGCGCTTTAATGCTTCTTAAATGAGAATTGGGAAATAACGACTAACACTACCGTACCCAATATGTTGTTGGACCACGAGAACAGACGGAGGCAGTGTGCTGTCTTGAACGTTAATACTTTTGTAAGTAGGGACAACCTCATAGCTGCCAGTCTGAGCGATTTGCCGTTTTGATTTCAGAAAAAATACCCCAAGAGAATAATGGCCGAAAGCAAGCAGAATCGAGATGATGTTCTCACATGTTCGATATGTATGGCAACATTCCGGGAACCAGTAATGCTACCCTGTCAGCACAGTTTTTGTAGAGAATGCATTGGTTTGTATGTTGACAAGTCCAAACCTGTACAGACAGATAAGACCTCCGGCAGCACGGGGAATGAGAACGTTGATCAGCAGATAGCATGCCCTGTGTGTCGGGCACCGACTAGTCTGGGGAGAAAAGGTGTGGCTGGTCTGCCTCCCAACTTTCACCTGGCGGAAATTGTGGAGAAGTTCTCTGCTGTAAAGGCTAAGGATGACATCCCGTATTGTTCTATGTGTGAGGACAACCATGCTAAAGCTGTCAAGTTTTGTACCAACTGCAATGTGTTGTACTGTCAGGAATGTCTTACAAATTACCATCCAACGAGGGGTCCTCTAAAACGGCATCGGCTGATTTCCTCCCTGAAATACCTCTCCCAGGAAACCTCACAGGGTCAAGTTAGCAGGGACCACCAATCAACTCAGCAGCCGTCCTGTGTTAGGCACGGTCAGCCTTTCGGCTTGTACTGTGTACCGTGTCGGATGGTGATCTGTATGGGGTGTGTGGTTGACCACCCGGAACATGCTATGCGGGATATACCATCTGCAGTTGCGAATGACAAGGTAATGGGGAAAAAGACATTCGTATATCAGCCATCAACCAAAATAGATGTTCAGAGTCAATAACTGCAACGTCAATTCCCAAAGCAACGATTAACACGAACCACGGAAAAAAATTAAGAAACTGCGTCAGTTCAAAATTACTTTGGAACTATGCTAAGAAAAGTAGTAAACAGTTTTCAATGATGTTAAAAAGACGCAAGGAATGTTCCAGTAGAATAACTTAAACCACTGTCTAAATCGTGTACCATGCTAGTATATATGTCGATACTCAAAATAGGTATGGCATGATTTGGAACTATATATTCACCCAAAGTTTGTGATATTTAGAGAAGAATGGAGTTTTTGTCCTGCACTCTAGTTTGTCGTTTGAAAGGCGGATTTGTTACTGTAGCGTTTTTCCCATTACAGTCAGCTGTTTTACACAAGACTAGTGAACTGGAGAAAGTCTTACAAGAATCTAAAGAATCACTGTCAGGAGTTATGAGGCTGCGCAAGAAGATACAGGTTAGTATTTTTCAGGGCACTTCTTCAGCCTGCATTGTACCGCACACCCTGGTGAATAAATTTGGACTATGTAGAGTATTGCTATCATTCACAAATCTAGGTAACATACAGCTGTCAATCATCTTGATAAAGCTGTCTTCTGTCATATGATATATATGTCAATTACAATCAAAGAGTTAAACCATAACCGTTACGACTTTTTATAAGGACGTGAACAGGGTAATGCATGGACTGAGGCGGGGATTTATTTGCGTGAAGGACGAGTCTATTTTACCCATTTCTGGTTTATCCAATCAGACTACCGTATTATTAATATGACTTTCTTCTCATTGACACACACGCGATATGCCCACACACGCGATATGCCCACCTAAGACCAAAGGCTGCATTTGATATATCATCGCCTATCATACACTGTCATAATAAAATCTATAATATATATAGATGTAGTGGGGCAACAACCTCCGGGTTTGAACCAGTCCCAGGTATCTGAGATACTGTCCGAAGGATCTAAGGCTTCACCATCTCGCCCTGCTCGGAGCATCAGTTGTGATCGCACGATTGAACCACGTACCTTTGGGTTTTGATTCGACACTTGCATGTACATCACTGGTCTAAAGGGAAATCCCCTCTATCCCGGAGGTGCATTGTAGACACAGTTGAGTAGCGCTTATACTTCACCCTGTCACGCTTACATATATAACTTATTGAACACAAGAAGGTCCGGATGTTGGAATAAACGAATTTCTGTCTGGCAGGAAAACCAGGAACTTCACACTCAGGCGGTAGAAAAGGCTTATTGTGCAGCCTTGGAATCTTTACAAGCCTGGAGACAGCACTCTTTAGATGGCATAAAAACCCGCTATTCACAGTGGAGTGTGGAGTGTAGTGCTATACTCAAACATTTCCAGCTACAGGCCCAGGAAATTGAGAGGATGGTACAAGATTCCAAAGATTTATTAGCGTCAATGGACGTCGAGTTTTTAAAGGTAAGTCAGACCTGCACAATCTCTAGTACTGGTTCAGCTGCCTCAACTCCAGATGATCCAGTCACCTTTAGATACTGTTATCATGTGTTCAAATGGATTTCATGCTGCCAGATCTATTAAAGCTTTATTTTTCTCAGTGTTACCCTCCGGCTGCTGTCCACTTTTCTACCCACAACAGAGTCACTGTCCCATTAAAGCAGTAAAGTAGTTGTATGTAATGTCAAACTATAATGTTTTTCATTAACAAGGTTTGTATGTAAACAGATCTTTGCGGAAAAATTGCTTTGTATGAAACACCATGGAATTTATTAAGCGGAATTGAGAGCTGATGTGGACTGTGTAATAGATCAGGGAATGGTCTAAATGTTTGAGGTAAAAGCCTCAAGTTGAGGTACCTGTGTACTTTGACAGGTAAGACATTTCAGTTCCAACCGTGTTATTGTTACGTGTTGAGGTCAAAGTATGGTTACAGTATCTCCGTTTCGGTAATCATCTCTACATCATTGTATATGTGTTTTCAATTCTGTTTTTTGACAGGGTTCTACGGGCTTCACCAAAACGTATGTATATATGAGTTGTATCTCGCTAGGTTTGTTATACATGTGCACGTGACCATTGCCGGCAGATATGTTTCTGTAACACTCACTACCAGCACTGTAGTTGTCCAAAACATGATCCAAGTTTAAAATATATATCATTTTCAAACATACGTTTGTCCAGGCAAATCAGATCTAATCTACTGGGAAGAGTACATCATGACATTCTCATAACTGCGTGGTACACAAGATTACCACACGACTGAGTCTTCTTGTTTTCTCTCCTCTTCTGACAGAATCGATGACCAGCTGAATGAGATAAGAGCTGATCTGGAGAAACATGAAGTCAACCAACAGAAACTTCTAGATTTTGTACAACGTGACATTGTCTTCCCTAGACACGTGACAGTCAAAGAGACAATGCAAGGAAGTCAGGACTTAAAAGCAGCAGTCGGTGGACAAATGTCACGCCTACGTGTCACAAGTAGGTTCTTATATGTATAAAAGGTATACAGTAGAGTGTGCTCAGAGGACATAAACGACTGTAGGGTTTACATTAGTATGTTCATCAAAGACACAAACATAAAATGGACAAGGCGCACAGCTGTGTGTGTGCGAAAAACACACGATACATTGTGTTAAGGAAACAAACCCATATGAGCTGTAATACAGCAGGGTGCACCAAGAAAATGAACAGTATTCAAAGAGACACGAAAGTGAGAAGAGAAGCAAAAGACACAGGGTAATACAAGGTGTACAGTGCACCCTACTGTATATCTCACAGTGACCAGAAGACACGAACTCATGTGAGGTATACAGTAGGATGTGCCTAGAAGACACAAACAAATTTGAGTTATACTGTAGGGTGTGCACAGAACACACAAACTAAGGTAAGGCATGTATTAGAGTGTGTACAAAATATAAACTGATGTCAGTCATCCATTGAGGTGTCCACAACAGATACAAACTAAGATGAGGCATGTATTAGAGTGTGTACAAAATATAAACTGATGTCAGTCATCCATTGAGGTGTCCACAACAGATACAAACTAAGATGAGGCATGTATTAGGGTGTTCACAAAAGATACAAAATGATATGAATCATGCATTAGGGTAGGGAAAAAAAGTGCACACTAACGTGTGGCATGCAATAAGGTGGGCAAAAAAAGATACAAACTAATGTGAGGCATGCAATAGGGTGGGCAAAACAGATACAAAATAATGTGAGGTATGCAAAATGGTGGGCAAAACAGATACAAACTAACGTGTAGCATGCAATAAGGTGGGCAAAAACAGATATAAACTAAAATGTGAGGCGTGCAAAAGGGTGGGCAAAACAGATACAAACTACTGTGAGGCATGCAATAGAGTGGGCAAAACAGATACAAACTAATGTGAGGCATGCAACAGCGTGAGCAAAACAGATACAAACTAAGGTGTGGCATGCAATAGGGTAGGCAAAAATAGATATAAACTAATGTGAGGCATGCAAAAGGGTGGGCAAAACAGATACAAACTAATGTGTGGCATGCGATAGTGTGGGCAAAATCATACAAATTAATGTGAGGCATGCAAATATCAGGCAAGACAGACACAAACTAATGTGAGGCATGCAATGAGGTGGGCAAACCCGATACAAACTAATGTGAGGCATGCAATGAGGTGGGCAAACCCGATACAAACTAATGTGAGGCATGCAATGAGGTGGGCAAACCCGATACAAACTAATGTGAGGCATGCAATAAGGTGGGCAAAACAGATACTAACTCATGAGAGACATGCAGTAGCGTGGGCAAAATGATACAAACTAGTGTGAGGCATGCAACAGGGTGGGCAAAAACAGATACAAACTAATGTGATGCATGCAATAGCGTGTGCAAAAATGATACAAACTAATGTGATGCAAGCAATAAGGTGGGCAAAACAGATACAAACTAATGTGATGCAAGCAATAAGGTGGGCAAAACAGATACAAACTAATGTGAGGCATGCAATAGTGTGGGCAAAAATGATACAAACTAATGTGATGCAAGCAATAAGGTGGGCAAAACAGATACAAACTAATGTGAGGCATGCAATAGGGTGGGCAACAAATATACAAACTAATGTGTGACATGTAATAGTGTGGTGAAAAAGATACAAACTAATGTGAGGCATGCAAATATTGGGCAAGGAAGACACAAACTAATGTGAGGCATGCAATAAGGTGGCCAAAAAAGATACAACCTAATGTGAGGCATGCAAATGGAGGGCAAGAAAGATACAAACTAATGTGAGGCATGCAAATGGAGGGTAAGAAAGACACAAACTAATGTGAGGCATGCAATAGTGTGGGCAAAAACAGATACAAACTAATGTGAGGCATGCAATAATGTGGGCAAAACAGATACAAACTAATGTGAGGCATGCAATAGTGTGGGCAAAAACAGATACAAACTAATGTGAGGCATGCAATAGTGTGGGCAAAAACAGATACAAACTAATGTGAGGCATGCAATAGTGTGGGCAAAAACAGATACAAACTAATGTGAGGCATGCATTAGTGTTGGCAAAAACAGATACAAACTAATGTGAGGCATGCAATAGTGTTTGCCAAAAACAGATACAAACTAATGTGAGGCATGCATTAGTGTGGGCAAAAACAGATACAAACTAATGTGAGGCATGCAAATGATAGGCAAGAAAGATACAAACTAATGTGAGGCATGCAAATGGAGGGCAAGAAAGATACAAACTAATGTGAGGCATGCAATAGTGTGGGCAAAAGCAGATACAAACTAATGTCAGGCATGCAAATGATGAGCAAGAAAGATACAAACTAATGTCAGGCAAGCAAATGGTTGGCAAGAAAGATAACCTTCCTACTTACGGCCGGAGAGGAAGCCAGCATGCCTTCCAGGTGTACAAACCAGCAGGTGTACTGTTAGGACAGAATAAATAAGATACTGTACCCCTGAGTGTCTGAGTGATATTTACCCCATGTAGACAAACCAGTAGATGTACTGTTAGAACAGAACAGGTAACATATTGTACCCCTGAGTGTCTGAGTGATATTTACCCTATGTGGACAAACCAGTAGATGTACTGTTAGAACAGAACAGGTAACATATTGTACCCCTGAGTGTCTGAGTGATATTTAAACCATATGGACAAACTACCAGGTGTACAGAACAGATAACGTATTGTAACCAATCCCTCAGTGTCTAGACCTGGAATATTTAACACATATATCTGATAACAGAATATATGTCATGTCTCTTAATTATTAAACAAGTATCCAAGTAAAAACTCACCATTATTTGCTAGATTCAAATGTAGTCAAACACTTATTTCAGAGAGAAAACAACCCTCATATTTGTTTCATTATCAATAATAAAGGGTAAAAGATTCCATTATGTATATAGAAAAAATTGTTGACCTAGATGTATTTCCTCGCTTGATAAAAGTTTGTTTTTAATATTTAAATATATTAACTCTCTTTTAAAAAATCTATTGACGAAAACTGAATGCAATACTTTTTTACTACTAATTATTCTGATGGATTAAATAGTCTTTGGGGCAATGTTACTTGGGAGGTTATGTGTGGCGAGTTACCTCCCCTACTACACGGACGGCTTCGGTAGCTCGTTACACCAACAGGCCTACTACAGCTTCATAGTGAATTGTGTGCTCATATGTGCTATAACTGACAACTAAAACCCTGTGTCGGATAGAGGAAGGTATTGTTCTTGTTGTAAGTGATAAGCTTCAAACAAATTAGAGCGTTAAAAGTCTGTATTTTAACCCAGTACTTGGTCTGTGTCGTACCCGTCATTTAGTGATGGATCCAGTTCTTGTCGAAACTCAACTCTTAAACTGGCTGAAAATGACAGAGATCCGTGTATAAATTACATTCATACCAGCGATATGTGTCATTTTAGTCCAAGAGATTGTGTTGAGAAGGTAAAACTACGGTATGTGTACAGGTATTTACACCTCAGTCTCACAGCGTGTGTTGATGATTTTCTGTTGTTCATGCTGCTTCTGTTGTGTTTTTGCAGAGCCGACGCTGAGATTCACAGAGACAGACGACAGGAAGCTGAGAATCACTGACAGCGGCTGTGTGATAAAGGGTAAGGGCTTGTCCGAGTGGTGGTGGAGAGCTGTGACAGACGGGCGTCACCACACGGGCAGGTACTACTGGGAGATACACATCACCTGTTCACATGACTGTTACTGTGGTGTAGGAGTGACACAGGAGAGCCGTGGTGTGAGTGAGGAGACAGACGGTGGCCGTAACACCTGGTACATTGGGATGATGTACCGTGGTGATGAGGTCGAGTGTTATAGTCACAGTGGTGGTGAGATCAAACCTGGCTATCGACAGTGCAGACGTTACACACGACCTCATCACCTGGGTGTGTACCTGGACTGTGATGAACACACACTGACAGTCCTGGGCTGTGACAACAACCAGGTAATAGGCACAGTCAGTGGTGTTATCGTCACAGAGCCTCTCGTGCCATGGGTTGAGTTTGGTGTCGCGTCTGGATCTGTGTCTGCTCGTCTGGTAACGGGTGACTGTGCAACTCTGCCTCAAGTTCTCCGTGATATGATAAGCACTTCCTGACCATCGGGTAATTATTCAGTACATCTTTTCCATAGTATTACATGTTGTTGAATAGACTCTTTTTTAAAAAAATAAATGACCAGTTTGTAGATGTTTTAGTTAATGTCAGCAGTGTGGCTAATTCAGTATGTATAGCTTCTTCTGCAAAGTGGTCAGTGATCTGTCACAAGCTTACAACTTGGTGTAGTTATACACAGTCTGTCTGACTTGTCCTGAACATCAATGTCAGTTTTCTTTCAGACAAAATACATGTAGATAATGACTGGGTAGTTTTATTTTTAGTAATGGAGACTTGTAAATCAACATAATCAAGAGTGTCACTGAGCAAAACAGGTCACAGTTTATACATGACAATACATGATATAGTCAACATGGTGCATGGAGTAACTCTTGTTGTGTTATGTAACTTTAGGTCCTAAGAAAAAAACTAAATGGGAGAAGTATCTTTATATAAAATATTTTAGGTTAGGCCAGAGCATTGATTTTCCTTAATATCTATGTAGTAAATCTTCAACGTGAAAAATATATATACCCTAACTTTCGCCTGGTAATTTGTCATATCTCCACATGCAACTTGCACTTTTGTTTACAACAGTCTAACCTACAATTTTTTTTTTCGCTGCTGTGATTGAAACTGAAGTCAAAACATTTTCTTACCTTGGTAACCTCTAGAGAGGTGAGTACTACCAATGGGGAGAAAGTTTTCAGTTCTATCCAAAACAAATAAAATTCTGATGTATTTTGTTTAGACATGTTAGCTGCAAAGTAGACTTAAATACAACTTAAATGCGTCTGTGTCAGGTTTCTCCATTCAGTCCCACTTCAGTTTGGAGTAAAATCTTCGACACAATTTCCTAAATTGCGCATGTTTAACCTATAAACAGGACAAAGTTTTAAGATTTCTTGTTAGTGATATCTTTATATGAATTCAGGGCTGTGGGAAGTGGCCCACCTGGGTTGATACTCTACATGTAAGTGTTTGGGATAGGATGTTTTGTGGGGAATTGGGTTTAAATTTCTGTTCCATAAAGAAAATGTGCAGAAATGAACATTTACCCTGTATTTCCTTAAAATGCAACACTTACTGTCTTTAGATACTAAAATTTTACCACTTTTTCTTGGCTGTGCAGAAGTTCTGTAAAAATTGCTAAGCCTATCCCCACTTGTACCTGTAAAAATGAGTTACAAAACTAAACAAATTTTTATAATTATTGTTGCACCGACAGCACATTTAACCAGATTTCATCAATAATAAGAAGCATATCAACTTTCAGACCTATTTTGAAACACAACATTAGCATATTTAATGTTGTAAAGTCACTTTGCATACAACAAAATTGTAATACATAATTGTGCATTGCTATACTAAGTGTCATACATGTATGTAGGTGTTTCAGAATATGTGATGAAAATAATTTGCTACATCTAAATATATTCATGCTGAAACAGTTCTGGTCAAATAAATGCAATCTTACACTCACCTGTGTAAGAGAAATTTGGAAATACAAGCCTTATAAGTGTGAGGGAGAAATTTTGCTTAAATAGCAGGAAGGGGGATAGGGTGTGAGGTACGTACATGTAAACAGGTTTGGGGTTGTAAGGGTTGGGCATAACCCATGGAAAATACCCAAAATGTAGTCCAGTTAAGTTAAGACACTCACAACTTGACCTTATCACAATAAAGGTGATGAGGCAAAATTGGGTTTTTTGATTTTTTTTCTTTGATTTTCCTTTACTATTTATGCAGGAAATTTGTCAGATTCAACCTCAAAAATTAAAATCTCCTACTAAACTTTCATTTGGTACCATACCATACCTGTATATGCAGTTTGCACTTTTCTCTACAACATATGAAAAAATCAACCTAGCATTACAGCCATTTGTTTGAGCTGTGGTTGCTGGAAGTGAAGTCATAACATGTTGTTACCTCAGTAACCTTCATGGGGTAGGTACTAATACTGGGTAGAAGGTTTTTAGTTCTATGCAAAACAAATAAAACTCTGACATACTTTAACTGGGTCCAGAATAGCAGGGCAGAAATTTATAGTGTGTCTTTGTGGTAGCTTTATCCAGTGTTTTTGAGTGCTCATTTACACTTCAGTTCGGAAGAAATCTTGGACCCAATTGCCCGTATCGGGCATGTGTAACCAATAAGGTGTCCTGGAGGTATACTTGAGGTACATCTGCGGTGTAGCATATATCTGATGGTGTGTCTGAGGTATACATGTACTTGGGGATGTAGGCCTACATGTATATGAGGTTTATTGAAGGTGAATCTGAGGTACTGTGGTTGGTAAAAAGATGATGCCTGAGGTGTATCTGAGGTATAGGTGGAGGTATAGCTCAGGTATATGCTATTGGCAAGGTGGATGTACCTGAGTGTAACATTTAGCACACTGTTTTCATTTTTATTTTAGCAGAAAACAATCTCAAAACACTAAGCAAATGGCTGTATAAATTATAGATAAAGTTAAGTTGTAAGTTTGTAAGTGCATGTAGTTCTTTGTTTACAGTATCTGTAATTTGCAGCTGATTTACAACAACAAAAGTGATTTACATTTACATGAGGTGCTTGAACAAAATTTAGTGCTTCTCTTTATGCAAGTGTGTACTGGGTGAGACAAAGGCTTATATTTATTTTGTAAACATTTTTGTGGGACAAAACATTTGTTATTTTGTAGTCATCATTTTGTTTGAAGTTAAATGGCTGAATCTGATCTCTTTTTTTAAAACTTTAAAAAAGTGGCTGAGGTGCTACGTCGTTTCCTTTAAACGAGATTTCCATGTAATTGCTGTGATGTTAAATAATATGCATTACTGGACATTGTATTCACTGTCCAGGTAGATCCCTATCCTGTACGTATTACACCATATCTGGTGATTATATATGATGACATTGTGATAATTTCACCCTGTGGAAATCCTATGTTTTGGCTGTATTATATGGTTGTCTTAATACACGTGTATACCTTGATTATATGTATGGTGTGTGTCAGTTGTTCATGGATTTTGTTCAGAATATAGATAGTGTTTGGCTTGGATGTGCTTAGTCCAGTGAACTCATAGGTGTATAGCTGTTGCACCGTTTCTCTTTGATTTTCTTTTTCAAATTTGATGTAAACAATCCTGTCCACAATTTTTCTTTCAAAAACCTGATCAGTTTTAGTTGTACATCAGCTGAGCGCTAATTCTCTTTTATTGCATACATGTATGAATAAGAACAACATGGGTTGTCTTTTTCTTATGTTAAATTAACTTCACCCAGATCTGTAGGCCTACATGTGCTTAAAGTAAATTGACATGTATAACATACACCCTGACATTATCTGTATGTAAGAGACTCACAGCCAGCTTGTAATGCCACTTATCACTATGTGTGTTCTACAGAATGGGTAGATAGTTACATTTTAAGTTTAACCTCAAAGACTACGATTCGTCTCCAACTTGATGTGTAGCTCATGTATCCAACCGCTTAATATGTTGCCAGGTGTGACTTTGTCAGATTGTTTTTGCTTCAAAATCTCCATACATGTATGTTTAAACACACAACAAAGTGTCCATCTAAAATCAGCTGGAAAATCATCTTTGATTTCCAAATGTGAAAGTCTGACTTTGAGTTATTCTAGACCAGTGACGTCTAATGAATTGCAGTTAACATCACTGGATTTTTTTTTTTCACGTAAATTGCTAAGGCCATGGTGCTAGGGGATGTGTAAATTGCTACTGTTTATGCATTTACATGAAGAGTTAGAATAAAACCCCGAAGGAGGTGAATTGACCAGAGGCCGTATTTGGCCAGTTACCTGTGACCATTTGCCAGCCATCACACGGTTGTCGCTGCTCTGCTTTTCACTCTCTGTGCTGTCCGTCTTTTAATTATATTGTACCTGATGTACTTTAAGAAGCGCCGTCATCACTAGTACTGTGGCTATGACAACCTGTGGGCAAGATTATGAGGTCATCTATTAGCGCATTGTGCCATTTCAACTGCGTGCTGTTATTTTGATGTCAGTTGTATTTATATTCATCTATATGTATGATTTAGTGATATTTTGGCATTGTCTGTCCTTTGTGTTTCAAATACTGAGAAATATTGGAAATAAAAATGAATGATAGTGAATTATGTAATTCTAGTTTGAATGATTGAGCTACTGAAATGTAGGAATACACACTTAAAATTATGAACCATATGTAGTAAGGTTACACAATTTTTACGTATACGAACTTCATGTTCAACATTCTCAAGTTACCTGATGTGTATCTTATCAGTAGTGCTGGTTTCCTCTCATTAGTGCTGGGTTTCGTCTCTAATATGGGGTCCACACGTTACCTGAGGTGTATCTTCTCAGGAGGGCTGGTTTCCTCTCTCTCTAATAACGGGTCCACACATTACCTGATGTGTAACTTCTCATGAGAGCTGGTTTTCCTCTCTCTCTAATAACGGGTCCACACGTTACCTGATGTGTATCTTCTCAGGAGGACTGGTTTCCTATCATTAGTGCTGGGTTTCGTCTCTAATAACGGGTCCACACATTACCTGATGTGTATCTTCTCAGGAGGGCTGGTTTCCTCTCATTAGTGCTGGGTTTTGTCTCTAATAACGGGTCCACACATTACCTGATGCGTATCTTCTCGGGAGTCCTGGTTTCCTCTCATTAGTGCTTGGTTTCCTCTCTCCCGAATAACGGGTCCACACGTTACCTGATGTGTATCTTCTCAGGAGTCCTGGTTTCCTCTCTCTCGAATAACGGGTCCACACATTACCTGATGTGTAACTTCCCAGGATAGCTGGTTTTCCTCTCTCTGTAAAAAGGGTGCACACATTATACATGATGTGTAACTTCTCAGAAGAGCTGGTTTTCCTCTCTAATAACGGGTCCACGCCTTATACATAATGTGTAACTTCTCAGAAGAGCTGGTTTTCCTCTCTCTCTAATAACATAACATGATGTGTAACTTCTTAGGAGAGCTGGTTTTCCCCTCTCTCTAATACACATTACCTGATGTATAACTTCTCAGGAGGGCATGTCTTCCAATATCTCTAATACCGAGTCTACACATTACATGATGTGTAACTTCTCAGGAGGGCTGGTTTTCCCCTCTCTTTTATACTGGGTCCACACATTACATGATGTGTAACTTCTCAGAAGAGATAGTTTTCCTCTCTCTCTAATACCGGTTCCAGACAGTACCTGATGAGTAACTTCTCAGGAGAGCTGGTTTTCCCCTCTGTCTAATACGGGATCCACACTTAATACATAATGTGTAACTTTTCAGGAGAGCTGGTTTCCCTTTTCGCTATTATACGGGGTCCACACATTACATGATGCGCAACTTCTCGAGAGGGCTGGTTTTCCTCTCTCTCTAATACCGGGTCCACACATTACCTGATGTGTAACTTCTCAGAAGAGATGATTTTCCTCTCTTTCTACATGTAATACTGGGTCCTCACATGTGTGCTGGGTTTCCTCTGACACCTGATTCACACATTACATGACACATGTGTCCATCTTCTGTGCTATGGTGCGTTTCCTCTCTGTCTGACACCTGGTCAAGATGTTAGGCAACCTGATTTGTATTTCCTCAGGTGTTGACAGTTTTGTTTCTTTCTGATTCCGGGCCCTCATGTCACATGGGTTGTATCTTCTCGGGTGTACTTTTTCTCTGTCTAATTCCTGGTCACCCTATCAGCTTCTTGTGTAGTTTAGCCGCGCCTTGTGCCTTGTGAATGATGATATGATTTATTGCTGGAATGAAGCTGTGAAGCCACATGATGAGCGCGAGATGTTGACGTAACGGCTACAAAATTAGCAAGAAGAAAGCTCGATAAGTATTTATGTTACACATTTAGAAGTCATGCATCAAGATATTAAGAATTAAAGCATGACGTCAAATAAATATATCGCGCCTGGCGGTAGATGTATGTGTATAAAAACACATCAAAATAGCTCGTGAAAATTATCACATTCGAAGTTTGATCAATTTTAACAGCATTAAGAATTAACAAAATTATCGTTGACATGAAATGGCGGACAACTTTGTATCCTCCAGTCATGTAGCCGCCTGCTAACAATAGCTGGACAGTAGTGTATTACCGCGTGCCGGCGGAGGTAATAATTAAGGAAGGTGGATGACGAAACAAGTGTTTATGGAACTCATGCGATTTTTATCTAACTTAGCAAAATACCCTGATATATCATGATCAGATGTATACAGATTACAATTACACACGCCTTAAAACGTTATTTAGGTAAACTGGTGCATATTACGGAGAAAACCAAATAACAAATTAGACTAGAACACAGTCAATTTCGATTTCAACAGCAGCATGTACGGCTCTCATCAATAAATGTCTCTCACACAAATTTTACACAGTTTCGTGATACGAACACAACACAAGTTTCATTTATGTTTAAAGTCAACTCAGCCTGGAGGAGGAATCTGACGAGATTCGAGTCTGTGACACGAAGCCTATGTCGTCCGTGTGCTAGGCTAAACCTCCGATTTCGCTGCCAATTGCCTGGAGTGACAATGTTTACAACAAACATATCACGAAATAGACGGTGGCTCCCAGTTTAGACTTCACCAAAGATCGATATAATGTTAGTAAAAAAATCAGATCCCTTAATATCGAAAGCCTTTAATATTGTCCTTGTGTATTCTATGTGATGACCATGTTCCAGACCGTTTAACGTCATGTCTGAAACAACGTTCTGTCAGTAAGATTGTCCCCTGGTAATCGGCAAGCTTTTAGGTTTAATAAGGCGGATCTGTTTTAAATTATCATTAGTAGGACAAATGAATTAAACTGCGTGCAGCATTTACCGTCCTTTGTGGCTTCACGGCAGTCATTGTCATGCCAGGGTATATATTTGGATTTTTAGATTTGTCAACATCTTATGAGTAGTTCTTTCCGCTGCTGTTGAAATAAGTTCATTCAATATTAACGAAGAACAGTCAAAATATATCTGGATCTGAAATCTGTAACCTGCCTTCTTCGTTCAGCTCAACCCTCAGTACATTTGTCTTTAGCAAAGACATTTTTAGACGCCGGTGTTTCTCTGTTTTTCGTCGTGAGAATCAAGAAAGCAGGCCGAAGCTCCAACAGAGCTTCATTTATTTTTCTCTTAACATCAAGAGAAGATGTAGGCTGAGAGTGAGGCACCATTAGTTGTAGGTACATCAGAAAAAGTAGAAGAATGAGAATTGGAAGACGACGTTACAAGCAAATACAAGAATTCATAGCGCCCTGTTTCTCACCCGTCACAGAGAGTCAACTACGGTCTGAAACAACGTTCTGTCAGTAAGAGCGTCTCTTGGGCTTAAGTAATCGGTAAGGTTTTGGCTCTAACGGACCTGTTTTAATTTACCATCGGTAGGACAATGATTAAAACTGTGTACAGCATTCACGAGAAACGACGCCATATTGACATGGCATATTGGCTGTTTTACGTCGCTCTCAAGAATATTTCACTTATACGACGGCGACCAGCATTATGGTGGGGAGGAACAGGCCAGAACTCGGACATACATACATACATACATACATACATACATACATACATGCATGCATACTTGCATGCATACATGCATCCATCCATCCATCCATCCATACATACATACATACATACATACATACATACATACAAACATACAAACATACGTATGTAGATATATAAATATATAGATAGATAAATAAATATATAGTTAAATAATAAACAATTTTTTTTCAGGTTAGTTAAGCATAGTTTAGGGCCATAAATTACTCTATACTTTAGGTATGGAGTGTGGTATTGTATCGTAGCCTTCTCTTTGTAATAACACTGTCTTCTCTGCAGTACTCGCCTGAGCTTTGGCATTAACTGGATTGATAGGGCAGGATACAGTATGCAGAGCACAGACATCGACTGATTCTACTCCTGGGGTAACTTACCTTTTAGGTGAGGATATAACGGAAGAGAAAGTTCTTGTGGCCTCAAAAAAAGAAAAGTAAAGTGACTTATGCACAGCGATTATTATAGGGAAAAACAAAGTTCCGATAAAATGTTTGTTACTCTTTTTCGACTTAGAAAACTTACCTGATGAAGTACATTTAGGATACGAAGTGTATCAAGTTAAAACTTACTTTCCACCGTTGTACGGTGCTGTAAATGCCAGTTGTAAGGCCATATTTCTATTAACTGTGTGGGGCGCCAGAGATGCCAGGGGTGACCCCTGGCACCCAGTGGCGATAGGTCAGATTACCCACTGTGTAGAGTCAACATGTAGCAAAAGGTTTATCCACGGGTGGTATAAATCCAGCACAGTTTTGTCTAAACTTTAATTTACTGAAGGAAACTCACTCACTCTTGCCAAATAAAAGTAGCTAGCAATCAACATGGCCATTCCAAACAATGGCATCTTCACAGACACGACTTGAGTTTGTTCCAACACGGAGAGCGGACAGGCTGTTATGTATGGCGGCTACAAATACCGGGTCACACGAAAGAGAGAAAATTGGACAGCATGGAAATGTTCAAGTGCCGGATGTCGTGCAAGTTCGTGTACAACAGACAACATCCGTTCATATGTCACCAACAAGAACACAACCATGACTCTGTGTTTCTACCTTAAATGGTATATCTGTTACTTTAGGTAACTTGTATAATCCTTGTAAGATGCTGACCACTTTAATTTTGCTTTTATCGTTTTGCAAAAATCCTTATGTCATTTGTGGAGATTTCAATGCTCATAGTCCTTTGTAGGGTGGGTAAAAACAGACACTAATTGAAGAACAGTTGTAGATTGTATCCAAGAAAAAAATTGAGTTATTTTAAATGATAGCACATGAACTCGTATAGACCCTTGTATACGCAATACATCGGCATTAGACCTTACAATATGTACATCTGATATTAGTCTTAATTACAGTTGGTCCTCTCCTTTTGGGAATGACCATTGCACAATGTATGCTATGTACAATTTTTCTCCACATGTTAATAGCCTGGGTGAACTCCCAAGATGGAGAGTACATAAAGCTGATTGGGATCTATATAGATAGGAATGGATAAAGTCCTTTTCAGGTGATACGTTTATTGAAGATATTGATATATTTACTAACAATACACCTAAAGCTATGTCCACTGCGGCCGATAATTCCAGTCCAACATCATCCGTACTAGTTCATCCCAAGATGCCGGTGCCATGGTGACAAAAAGGACGGTTGTCAGGAGGACTGGTGTGTTGATGAAACAGAAGAATATTGGCAGAAGTGAGGAAATGTTCGTGAAAAAACCATATTATTCAAGTTTGTGTCAGTCGGCATTTCTCTCATCTTCACCCTGTAGAGAATGGGGTGCCACAGGGGAGTGTTTTGTCACCCATTCTTTTTACTATAGATATTAATGATATCCCGGAATCTATCCCTCCTAGCCTTAAATGTTCATTGCTTGTTGATGATAGAGCTTTATGGACTTGCTCTCGAAATACCAACGTTTGGAGGAGACATATTCAGCAAAGAGTAGATGTCATCATGGTATGGAGTAATAAATGGGGGTTTAAATTGTCGTTCGCTAAGACTGAAGGTGTTATTTTTAGATGGGTCTGTCAAAGTTAACAATTTTCCCATTAAAATATCAAATTCTTTCCGGTGTCTTGAGGCAATGCTCGATAAGCATTTAACTTGGAATGCCCTCATAGAACAAATAATTAATAATTAATGAATGTCATAAAGTATTAAATATCATGAGAAGTGTATCTGGGAAATCCTGGGAGATAGATTCGACTGGATTCGATTCAGTGCGCTGCGCTGCGGATTTGTACCGTGGGTATACAAATGACGCCACTAAACGTCCTGCAGGTTTTCTGTATGGAGTGCCCCTTGTACATCCGCCGGTGTCTGAGCTCTCGTAGCTTCTCTCTCATCCTTAAGTTGCCTGTTAAAAACTCTGCCTCTACTGTTCTTCAACCTCCATTTTATGAGTGTTTGTATGATTTACAGGATTCACACGCAGTGCCTTTCAGTTATACATCCAAACAAATGTCTTCTTTATTACAGTGTAAGGATTTAAATGGTACATACCATATACATCCGCTGAACTAGACTCAAAGATCAGTAAATGTGACAATTCAGCAGTGTATCTGTTATGTGCCAAGGTTCAATTCCATTGTAATTGGTCACGACATCCTCATGTATTTACAGACGCTTAAAATGGTTCGATACCAAATTAGTGGGTGCATTCTTCACCATACCACATTTAAAGTATAATAAATCGTTTAGATTATCTGATTTGATTGTGCTTTAAATTTTCTGTTAGATTTAAAACCGACCTCAGCTGTTATTTTTACAGATTCATCATCTTCTTCACAGACCATCACCAAATATACTTGGAAAACATCTTCTAAAATTGTATACCAACTATTGTATTTATGTACTGATCTTTATTCTGTTGGTATTTCAGTATCGTTCGAGTGGGTACCGGCTCATGTCGGCACAGCTGGCAACGAGCTGGCCGACAGTTTAGCCATTCATGTTCCGTTATGTTTACAAGTTCTATTACCCCTAAGTTTATTGAAATTTGGCAACGAGACTGGGACAACTCTGAAAGGGTAGAATGTCTCTCAATTATAATTTTTCGCTGCTGCCATGATGAAATCCTTGTTGTTAGATTATTATCTGGTCATATACCAACACATTTGTATTTATTTCGTTTTGCCCTCCATGATACAGGCCTCTGTGAGGAATGTGTTGTGGAGGATAGTATTGACCATTTACTGTTCCATTGTCACAGTCATACTTATGCTCGAAGTTGACTTTACACATAATTACGTGTCTTCGATATTTTGAGGATCAATAAAAGATCCAGTTTATGTTCCATCAACAACCACAATAAGGTTTTTCAGGCAGTTGCCATTTTTTAAAAACCCGTTGCCATCGACTTCAACTTTATCCTATGAAATGACGACCTTCTTCAAGTCAATCACATAAGATATTATATATGTATATATTTTTATCCCATAAATGTTTTTTTTTCGAGCAATAAAGGCATGACATCGTTTTGATATGCACCACGTGTAATATAAATTCCGACATTTTGACTGGTCCGTGTATCTTTTCATTCATCAAATCGACCAATCAAAAGTTACAACTCGGTTGGACAGGGACTACATTTCTTACAACTTTTTCTCCAACGTTTTCTTGTCGTCTGCAAATGTCAGCATGGCCGACTTTTGATTAGGGGATATCGTAAAATGTGCCAAAAAAAAAAAAAAAAGAGGCGCCAGGGTTATAAATGTGACAAGAGATAATCGAATAAATGTGGAAATACTCGGCATTGACTATGACATAGAGCTATCGCCACGAAGGCTAAGTAAAATCCCCAGAACGGAAACATCGGGTAGGCCATTATTTTTATTAACATTATTCTATAGGCCTAAAACTTTGTGCTTTTCTAATTTTGACATTATCCGGGAAACTAAAACCAATTTAAATGTCATCCGAATCTTCACAAAAAAATTAGCTGATGTCTAAATTCCAATTAACCGTTACAACTCTGTATACTGTTTCCCTTGTTTAACCTTCCTTAGATTAATCTGTTAGTTGTCTTTTGAATGTTGCACGGCGAGAACTCTGCGAACGGGAAATTTGTATATTTTTAGACAGTAATTCTTTCTGTGGTAAAATGTAATATTCTTGTTATAATATGAACGTATTGTTATATTGTACAAAACAAACTTTTGACACGTCTATGGTATGAAAAAAGGTCGTTATGTAAACAAATTTTGTTTGTACTATATTATACTCCGCCATGTACTTGTAACTTACTGATGACGCTTCACTTGACCTATATATATACATATATGTGATATCACTACGCGATAAGACGTGGGTGCGGTTTCCGAAACCTTTTAACTGTGATGATTTTTCCGCTATAAATTCAAAATAAGGCATTTATGGGATAAATAGGATATGAAATTCGTGACCCTCAATATCAAATCTATTAAACTCGTATTAGTTTTCATTAACTACTACTCTAGTTTAATAAATTTGACATCTTCGGGTTACTCATTTCATATCCTCTATGTATAGATGCTAACATTTATTTATTTGTTAGATGGTTCTTGAGGTTTGTACCATTTTCCGCTTATGTGAAGCTCCTGTGGATGGTCATGAGTTTCCCTTGGCCTTTACCTGGCTTCCTCCCACCAAAATGCTGAACGACGTCGTAAAAGGGAAATATTCTCTGAAGTGCGGCGTAAAACACCAATCAAATAAATAAACAACCGGAGTACGGGGAATAAACTACCTATCTTTAACAAATTTTATGAAACTTACTGACCAGTATTAATACTTGTAATACCTACTCAGTACACTCTACACGGATTGTGCCCGTTATGCTGCGATTCTTTTGATACGGACGTCGCGTGCCAAGGGACAAAAAAAAGACATATACACCTGGCTTGCACATGGCCAACGGGCCTAAGGCCAACCAGGTAATGAACTACTGCCAAATCTCGTCCACCTCTCTGGGGAATTCTAAAAAATGATGTGTCGATAAACCAGGTCATATTGTTAGCCAATAAGCAGGTATAGCAAAGTTCTCTTCATTTGTTTGCTCTGGCTCGTGCTGTGTGTATACCATGACTACTGTAGTGATATTCCATTGGTTGATATACATGTACTCTCCTTATGCAGAGGACCGTGGCCCTAAGAAAAAAGCAGGTTAGGATGGTCTGGTTTAGAGGGACTAATATACATAGCTTTATGAGCCTTCTAACAACAGTATACACGATGTTGTTTTTCTGAGCCGCACAAATCTGTGTAGGTTATCACCGGAATCACAACAATAGTTGATACATACATGATTTCACAGCATGTATAATTATGTAACGATGAACAGGTCAGCCAATCTGGTTTACGTCCAGTGTGGGTGAGGTGTGTTATTTGGCATGACGGACTATAATATACTGTTTACATAGATATGTACAAATATAAAGGCAAATCGAAACAGCATTGACGATTACGGGCCCATTCCTAACGATTTAGTGTGATAAAGCTACACCGTAAATCTGTAAGCTCACACAAATTGCATATATGTCATCTTATTTCTTTATTTATTTATTGATTTATTTTTTTATCAGAAAAAAGCATAGGGCGTACCTTAAAGGAAACTGTACTAAAACAATAAATCTCTCAAGTTTAATAGAAAATCTGTTGTGCGAGTGATGCTAAAATGTACCCTAGTAGAATTCAGAAACAGTGAAGACTTTTCTAAAGAGTGCGCACATAGTAATGTTTAATTCTGAATTACCTTCCACGCAAGTTTACTAAACTTATTTCAGAAGTTCATCGCCACGATATGGCTGAAATATTGCCGATGTGGCGTAAAGTCATAATCATTCATTCATTTCAGAAGTTCGAGGTAGTAAAATACACAGTAATCTTGACCCAATTTGTTGATTGAATCACATTACACAGGTTTGTCACGTCAGACAGGGTCCGTGTACTAATAGGCACAGTGTATACAAGAGCACAAATTAAACATACAAGTTCAGACTGAACAAGTTCTCGGTGGAGATAGGATATAACAAAGCCAGAGGCTTTAAAAGACACCAAAATTCAGCACAAAAGGCCTGCTAAAGTAATACACAGCAAAAGTATCCAAGCTCTCAGTAATTCTCCTTTCTCCGTTCTCTGTTCTCTCCGTTTGACCTGCTTTCATAGGTCTTATATAACCTGGTGGAATTGTCTAGAATAAGAAAAATCCTGAACACTTGATGTAAACAAACAGGCACCGAACTGCGCGCATTCTGGAACACTCTAAGGCAGAGGCAGACAGCAGGCGCCGAACTCAGCGAATGTAAACAGTGGCAAGCTAAATTTAGAAACTGACGGCAGTCGTGCACATAACAGCGATGTGACCCTTTTGTCCGTAATGTAGGTCTAAACCTTTTCCGCGAGGAGTAAACCTTTTCTCCGCCAAGAAGATATTTACACCGCGAGGAAAGCGCTTTCACCACGCAGAAAACGTTTCAACTGAGTAGAAATCCATTTCTTTCAAAGTTTATTGCCGAATTTATGAATTTTGTCAGTTTATTTCTGTGGATGTACTTTACATTCTTTATTCTGAATGATATGTTTCCACTAGGAAGATCGAAGAATCATCGTAAATCAACAGAATTTGGAATGTCCTAAACAGAACACGGTCCGTTACGCTTCTGTAAATGAGGTACTCCATGCTTCGGGGTTATTACTTTTCATAAGATTATACATATGTATACGTAATGAGATTATAAAAGTTCATAGTGTGGCTGTATTTCCAAGTAATTCATCAATGGGTCATAATTTACACACGAAACAAGTGGATATAAAGAATGAATACGCTAGAAAAATTTCTCAAAAAGCGTTTTGTCTGGACAGCACAAAGTCAGGCCTTCAGTCCTTCGAGCCTAGGGGCTGCGCGTCAGGATGCTGTCGATGCTCACGGTCTGAGCTGACACATGCATAAGGCGTGACTGAAATGTACATGCAGTAGCCTAATGACTATTTTCAGCACTATAGGTAATAAGCGGGGGTAAGCCAACGGCTTTTGGCAGGTGACAGCAAATCAACCACATCGTTCACTTCGACGTCAGATCTTGTGGATGCTCTGATATATCGTTGTCATATATCGGTGTGCCAGTTTGTATGGTACACATTGTGCAGAGCGATTCTCTCAAGCGTATCACCGTTGTAGGACAGATGTAAATAAATACCACCATGAAATCATTGCCTATTTGGGGAAGGATGACGTGTAGGTAAAACTCACTCGCGAATAGACGGTTCTCGTACTGTCATGTAAGTGACGTTACCTCATAGTCATTTTACCAGAAAGTAGTGTTTTTAATTTTATCAAGGAAACTTCTCAACAACAAAAATGTTAGAATAAAGACCTATGTGAGATAAACTGACAACTAGTCGGATTTCATCCTATGCGTGGTATCATTTTGTGTACACTTCTTGAACTTCTGTGTAACCGATGTTATCTCTACGTCGCTTTACCAGAAAGTACAGCATTTCCATTTATGCCAGAAAAATAAACACACAAAAATATACAATTAAAATAAAACACTATACGCTAAAAATGGACATGCAAGAAGTCGGACTTCATGAGATACGTTTGATCATTTGCCAACTACCGTATGTCCCAGTTAATGCCACTACTCTTAAACAATATGTATTAATTTATGTATTTATTTGATTGGTGTTTTACGCCATACTCAAAAATATTTCACTTCTACGACGGCGGCCACCATTATGGTGGGAGGAAACCGGGCAGAGCCCGGGGGAACCCCACGACCATCCGCAGGTAGCTGCCAGACCTTCCCAATTACGGCCGGAGAGGAAAACAATATGTGTAACAAGTGTATTCTCCATCGGGTTTATTCTAACCATAATAATGACCACCGTTGCCGATATGTAAAATATTCATCAGTCAAGGGAGTGGGTGAGTGAGTGAGTGCTTGTGGTTTAGCTCTGTACTTAACAATTTTTCAGTCATATGACTGCATGTAATGTGTTGCACGACTGATTTCCACCGCTCTTTTATCTAGTGCTGCTTCACTGGGACGACTTACCGAAGGCAACTAATGCGCCTCAATGGGGTGTGACACGACGCAGGATTGAACCTGGATCTACTGCCCTCGAAGCGGACGCTCTGTGAAGTGAGACATCGGTCAGTCAAGTAAATAAATAAATAAATTAGTGCATCACAAGTACAGTAGTATTTTACTACACGTGTAGCACTTTTATGACGACAGTCCGGTCTTATGAGTGAGGAAAACCACCAGCACATGTCCCCCAAAGCAACAACAAAATCTGACGTAAAGCCGTAGAAGAAGTAACGAGAGTTGGGTTCAACCGATAAGCTTGCTGACCATGTGCTGCGGTGGATTTGTAATCGGAAAACCCCCACTTTACTTGTGTCAGCTGTGAGTATTTTGTTTACAGTTTTCGTTTTTATGTATAGGTTATGTGGTCATATAGCCTGGATGTACAGCGGTGTATGAGGGGATTCCCCCGCTGTGTTACATCGCGGTTGTCCACACAAATTTCACTATAGGTATAAAATACCATGGTTATAGCCGGTCTGAATAATAAGCGTTCGCGTGACCGTTATGAGCAGATGTGGTGCTAAACATAGCCGGGGTTTTACGTCAGGGGGATTTCCGAGCTCCAGATAAGCCTGCGTATATAAATTCTCGCTCCGCTTGCAGTATTCAGACACAAAAAAATCATCATGGCATCAAGGCGTAACGCTTCGTTTGTGGTAAACGCAACCAACATAACGGCGCTGGATATGGAGGAGATTTGTGGACTGATAGACACAGGTATAATCCTAAGATCCTAACACTGGGATGTTAAATATTGTACTTAATGTTAAATCCAACATATAGGATTTGGTAAAAAAAATGGTACTAAAATGTTTTAGCCCAGTCTAGCATTACTGTCACATTAACACTTGTTGACATTAACATCAAGTGTTGTCCGCCTATGTACTGAGTTTCTAGTTCTAAATGTTAAAAAAAGTTTTTGTGACGTGTGACACTCACAGTATTTTCACATTGCTTGTTTAGAGTGTCCAGCAACTCTCTTCGATCCACCGACAGGGGGTGACTCGGAGGACAGCCCTGGTCCACATGACGATTCGTGGCCCGGCCAAACACGAGAGGCTGAAGAGCTCATGGTTAAACTGGACGGGCTACCAGAGAAAATTCACACTGGTCTATTTATAGCTTCACATCGGGATTCCCAAAACACACATCGGCATACTGTGGTTGACATAACAGAGAATTCTGCCTTCTCAGCAGCTGAGTTAAAACAAAAACATGAGATACTAAGAGTAAACGACCTTCGTCTTTACGGCCAGAAGCCAAGCGACGTCCAGAAGGCGCTAAGAGATGTAATACGAACATCTCACCAGGAAACCCTGGTCTTCACGCTCACTGTGCGTCGTCAGAACAAGGGAGACTACTCCAGCGGATATCAGGAATTCCTCAAAATTGAACTCACTGTTCGAGTCAATATTATAAGAATGGAAACTGCCAGAGTATACGCCTCTCGACAACGCTCACACATCAGCGGATATGGCGGAGTGTTGTTCCAGTCTCGTGTCGTAGGAACAGTCCACGATATTGTGCAAATACACCTGAAGCCGAAATATCACAACGTTTACATCAGCTTCAACAGTCGTGCTCAAGACAAACTGACTCCCACTCCGAAAAGGCGGAGAAAGGACGCGTTTAATAGAACCACGTACGTGGGATATGATACCAGGGCTAAGAAACCAGTGTTTGTGGTAACTCTAGAACTGATAAAGAGGCCTGGTGATTACCTGGCAGTACATGGGTCAGAGGTCGTACTGAAGAGGTACGACATGGGCGCAAACCCATACATGGGTATAGAACATCCGGAGAGGTTCTTCATCATCGGGAAGATCGGAGAAAGGGACCTGTACGAATCCCTGAAGAACAGAGAGCACTACGTGTCGTACGAAGATAGGACACTGAGTCTTCATCACCACGACTTGACAGTCACAAAGCGACCTCCTGACAGTATCATCTTCGCGCAAGACTTCAGTGCCCCAGAAATC
>NC_088296.1:26887166-26919666 GCF_032854445.1 Liolophura sinensis | reverse complement strand
GTCATCTCATGGAGTGGATTTGAAACGGGAAAATCCAATTTTCTCCTAAAGTAGCAAAAAGTAGCAAAACCTTTTCCAACCAAGTGAAGAGTGATGTCGTAGGTATCAAATGATGTGGGCTTGAGTTTGTACTTTGCTGTCCTTCTGTACGATTTGACCCGATGAACAAACAACAAGCGACTGCACGACAACATGTGAATCAAACCAAGGTAATTCTCCCAGTATTGGCTCAAAAGTGGAAACGATCACCCGGTTGGGCAGTTGCCATCCTTGGGTGACTGGAGGAACCACAAAAACTTGGAGACACGCACGTTTACTGCTGAGCACACGAGCACAACTTGTCACTTGCTGGGAAGCGGCACAAAGAGGAAAAAAAACCCTCACTTTTAAACGCGCACTGCTCCTGATCAGAGGGCTCGGGAACCAAACTAAAAGCATTTTTCGGTTGCCCAGGGACAGAACAAAAGAAAAATACCCCTGAAATAATTAAAATCGAAAATCACAAAAATTATTTTTGCTCAGGTTTTACTTGAATCTGGACGACTGTGCATACCCAAGAATATTTCACTCATACGACGGCGGCCAGCATTATGGTGGGAAGAAACCGGGCAGAACCCGGGGGAAACTCACGACCATCCGCAGGTTGCAGCAAGACCTTCCTACATAGTTTTGTTTGTAGGTTTTGCGCCGTGGTTTGTAGGACACAGTATGAGGTGTCCACGTTGTGATAGAACTCAGAAATATTTTACTTATACGACGGCGACCAGTATTATGGTGGGAGGAATCCCGGCACAGCCCGGGGGAAACCCACGACCATCACCAGGTTGTTAGAAGGCCTTCCCACTTACGGCCGGAGAGGAAGACAGTAAACATATTTATAGAACAGACTCAGGATGCCGATGACACCTCTGGTGATACCGCCGATGACACCTCTGATGACACCGGGCAGACCTGGTGTCCTCTTCATGAAGCACACTTAGAGCCAAGTAACCCATATGGTTACGTCGTCAGGCTACCGTAATTTACCGTGATTACTCTGCATAAAAAGGGCTTTAGACAGGAATAGATTAAACTAGTTCACACAATAATTTTGGTGTTTGAATTGAGACACAAACAACACCATAATCCAGCCATATGTACATGTTATATTTCATGTTTACCAAACGATTTATTTAAGGTCAAAGTTACAGAAGTTCACAGGGTAAATCTACAACGCAAACCAATAACCTCGTCCCGAAAGTGTATTCGCAACTTGGATCTGATCATGTAGTTAGGCATACAATCCGGCACATCGACAGGGAAAATTCGAAACTGTGGCTGTCCTGTAATTCCGAGATGCAGGTGCATTTCAAATTAGGAAAGGTGAGAAAAACGTCACGAAGTAAGCGTCAGTACACGTTACAGCCTCGGGGAAATGAGTTGCAGCGTTACAACTTTCGTTGTCATCACGAAAATTCCAACTTCCCCGTTATGAAGTTTAACAAAGAACTAGGATCATCTGACCGAAAGAATTCGGCCGTGAGCTCACGAAAATATTTCCGGTCCACTTTTTTCTGGTTGCCCTGGAAAATGAAACGGACAGACATACTTCATGAACTCGTAAGTGGATACATCTTTTTTGGCGTGGGCCTTCGAATTTTCGCACAGGAAAAGACAGTGAATGTGACTTAACCAAAAAAAAAAATTTCAATCGAGTTTTTGATTGAACATCTTGGTTAGTGATTCGCCAAAATAAGAATGTCACATGATACAAATGAACGACACTTTGGTGGAGATAAGAAATGTCTCCTTCCTTAGTTAAATTTTTGGCAGTAAAAGTGGATATAACTGGTCTCATCGAAGTATAGTATCTAGCTCCTTTAATACTTCACTTACCGAAAGAAATAAATAAATTTCATTTCAATGATGGCTATCACGTTTATAGATAAACGTTTATAGATTCGAACTCCCACATGGGAACACTCCAAACATAATGTCGTTTCCGGATAAATGAGATCAGGTTTCGAACTCGACTTAATACGCTTACACAAACCTCAATCAGCTGTGACTGATACCAGTGTCGATTTGGCACATAATAACAATGCACAGCGTACAACGAGTAGGCCTTTATCACTAACCCTGCGCTGCGAAAGTTGGTCTTTCCTAATACTGACCTGGGAAAATTTTAAAAAGGCAGATCGGGCATCTTTAGCGGGAACTCCAAAATTTGAAATGACGTATTCAAATTCGTCAACGTCTATGTGACCATCCGCTGAAGGACAAAATCAAGAGTAATATATAGTTTAAATTCGTCCGCGTCTATGTGACAATCCGCCGAAAGAAAAAATCAACATTAATTTACACATAAATTAATTTAAATTAAATGAAATACCTAAACAAAAATTTTTTAAAATTACCACCAGTTTTAAAATAAAATAACAAATCTTTTAAAATAAATCTTTGCCAATTTTGAAATATATCCCACTTCTGAAATAAAAATTGGTTAACTTTGATTTTTAACGGTGGATCTTACTTTCAAAATTGGTCAGTTATTGTTTCAAAGGTGAAACCTGAAAGCTTATTTTAAAATTGGTAGACTTTCATATTTCAAAAGTATTTTAATTTTTAACTGACTTTTATTTTAAAACTGACATTTTACCTTAAAAAACTACTTCTACAACTGTGGGTGGGTCAGACATCGACCTACAGCCTTCTGCTGTGCACTAAATGATCCTAGTATTAAGTCTGGTAACTGTGAATGTCTTTGTTACATAACCCGATTTCACGTTGAAGCCCGGAACTCTTGTTTAGAGGGATGACGCTGTACACTACTCGGCCATCGCAGTCAGCTCATATGCCTTGTTGACGGAATATATCTATTACTGAGATTTACAAACCATTCATTAGCACGTTTGTATTACACGCAGTCACTGGTAACATTTAATGAAACCTACATTTATCCATTGTATCCTGTCTTACTCTTAGATTATACACATCGCAATATCTCTACTCTTCACTGGTATATTTACTACATTAGATTCTGTTATCCTCTTATCATGCCCTCATTCTGTACCTCTTCGCCATCAACCATATATACTATCGTATTATTGTTTATATTCTTCTGACGTTTGCTTCACTTAGTCACGACTTCGTCCATGTATACATTCTTTTCACCACCATTTAAGGCCATGCGGATGGTCGTGGGTTTCCTGCCTTCATAATGCTGACCGTCGTCAAATATGTGACATATTCTTTAGGCATATATATATATATATATATATATATATATATATATATATATATATATATATATATATATATATATATATATATATATATATATATATTGGTTTAATGGCAGACCCATCCTAACGAATGATTTGTGCCATAGCTCAGCCATTAGTACCAGTAGGTACATGTATGTACTATAATAAGCATATGCATACACACACATATGTATACTACACACACACTTTCCATGTCTGGGTTTGTCTCAGTAAATACACACCGCCAAACAGTCAAATATGAATGACTAAAGAACATAACTCTTGAGGATGGATATTCATAGAGGACACGGAGTCACACCATAGTCTGGGGTTGACACAAAGGGTCAAACAATAGACAAACAGTTATGGATTAACAAAGGTTAACATAAAATGCTTGTTGAGGTGTCAGAGCCTATTACAGCGCATCAGGAAGGAGGCAATAGCCTGAAGGACCCTAGCATTCTGTGGCCTAAAGATTGTCTCCATGGAGGGATTAAGGACACCAGCTTTAATGAGGTCAGCAAATAATAGTGCCCTAGCACGCGTGTGCAGTCTGCAGTTAAATATCAAATGGTTAATATCATCATCCACTAAACAATAATCACATAGACCAATGGGATGAAGATTAAATCTGTACAAGTATGAGTTAACGGGAATATGACCTGTTAACAAACGATGTACTAAAACCTCAGCACGTCTAGATTGTAACCGTGCCACCTGAGACGTCACTATAGGGGAAAACGAATAAAAGAAACGGCCTTTACTGTCACCATCCCAGTCATTCTGCCATAAGTTGACAAAGACAGTTTTCAAAACGCACATCGTTTCTGAAAGAAAAAGGGGGGTAATATTAGTGATATTCTCAAGCATTAGCCCAGCCTTGGCTAGTAAGTCGGCTTGTTCCTTGCCATAAATGCCAACATGACTGGGAACCCAATCATAAAAACATGAACCCCTTCACGGAGTAGGGCAGTATACATGTACAATATTTCATAGACAATTGGCAACGATTTGCCAGCATTGAAACTGACTAAGGATTGTATAGAGGAGAGAGAATCACTAAATATAACAGACTTAAGCAGTTTAAGATCATTTAGAAATTGAAACGCTAAAAGAATAGCTGTAAGTTCTTTAGAGCATAAAGACACCTGGTCAGACAGTCTAGGTGTTTTACTATAACCAAGCTCTGGAATGCATATCGCTGCCGCTACTTTACCCGTCTGCTGGCATTTGGAGGCATCTGTAAAGCTCTGCAAATAGACCGACCAGTTTGATTTAATGTAATCATTACAGCACAATCTAGTGACATCAGCGGGGTCAGGCTTTTTAACTTGACACAAGTTACATGGAATTTGTGGTATGCAAATATGCCATGGTAGTAATGGTGGAGTAATACAACCTTGTGTAACAAGCTTATCAGCGCCAGAGTTTTGATAGATATCTTCAGCACGAAGCTTAAATGGACGAGGAGCTTTCGTATTATTCTGGTAGAGGACATCGTAGACAGAGGATTCCAACACAGCATATGCCGAATTACTTCTACTGGACTTAAGCTTAACAACATACTTTAGAGTACGGAATTGTAGTCTAATGTACAACGGCCATTCTTTACACAAAATCTGGAGGACATTAAGGGGTAATATTCTCAGAGCGCCTGTACATACCCGTAAGGCAGTGCATTGAACAGAATCTAACTTAGGCTTCAAAGAAACACACGCCGAATCATATGCTTCGCAGCAATAATCTAAGCGGGATCTTATCAGTGCTCTGTAAAGTAAAAGCAAGGTGGTGTTGTCAGCTCCCCATGATTTTCCTGAAATACAGCGCATCAAATTTATAACCTCTGACATTTAGTAATGACCATGCTGATGTGATCAGACCAAGTTAGACGCTTAATACCCAAGTATTAAAATTTACCAGACACTCTAACCACACTGCCACCTAGATAGAGAAGTGGTGTATAATTCGGTCGCCTTCTAGTAAACAGCACACACTCTGTCTTCACTTGCAAAAACTTGAAACCCTATAACTTGCTCCATTCGACGATATCATCCAACCCTTCCTGGATGAACCTTGATGCTGCAGAGAGATTACCAGAGACGCACCAAATGGCCTTGTCGTCAGCAAAAAGAGCGCTCGAGCTTTGGGTTTATAACTGAAGCTAGATCATTATTGGCCAAGTTGAAGTAGGTGACAGAACACGTCCTTGGGGCGTACCGTACATAATCGGGACAGGATGTGAAAAATCTCTTCCAATCATTACTCTTATAGATCGATCGGACAAAAAACTTTTTACCCAGCCCAACTTCTTACCCCCTATGTCCTGCATTTTCACCAGCAGGCCTTTTCTCCATAACATGTCATACGCCTTTTCTATATCCCAAAAAACCGCAAGAACATATTCTTTACTGATAAGCGAGCGTCTTATTGTATTCTCTAGTGTCATGACATGATCGGCAGTGCATCGGTTCTTTCTGAACCCACTCTGGACAGGCGACAACAAACCGTTTTTATCTAAAAACCATGTAAGGCGAAAGTTTATCATTTTCTCCATAATTTTGCACATCATTGATGTGAAAGCGATAAGACGGTATGATGAGGGAAATGAAAGATTCTTACCAGCTGTCTGAGCTAGATACGTGTGGAAACTGCCAAAAGGTTACATTTTTCAACATTGGTGATATATTGGTTATCATCCCGAGTGAGAGTAAACACGCTTTTAGATTTCTTTTGGCCGCTTATCGCTTTCACGTGCGACCATACAGTGTTAACAGAGGTATTTCTAGAAATGTTTGACCAGTAATCTGGCCAGTGATCTTTTTGAGCTCGCCTAATGACTGGCTGAACCACTGCCTTACACCTTTTGTAGCACGCAATATCAATCAGGGACCCTTTACGTTGCGCTCTGTTCTTAGCCCGCTTTCTGTCCTTGACTGAAGCAGAGCATTCATCATTCCATCACGGAACAGGGATTTTTTTCGCAGGGTTAACTGATGTACGAGGATTGGATTTAGTAACAGCAGAATTAATCACATTTGTCACATTATTCAGAAATATATCCACATTTTCATTGACCAAACTATCAGTTATTGTAACTTTACATTGTTCTCTATATGCAAACCATTCAGCTCTGTTCACCTTCCATCTTGGAGGATTACAAAGGTGGTTAGACTATGGAGCCATTCAAAAAGTAGCCGTAACCGGGAAATGATCACTTCCGCATGATGACTGTTGATCTACCGACCACTAGGATGCAGCAGCCAAATCACTAGAACACAAAGTGAGGTCTATAGCTGACAACTTCCCAGTGCGGATTATTACCATTCATATAGTCGTACAGGACTTTGCCATTTGCATCGCTATGAGAGCCACCCCAAAGCATGTGATGGGAGTTGATGTCCCCACAAATGACGAATGACCCAGTCAGAGATGTAATAAGCGAATTCAGATCCGCTATACTTAGCTTGTTGCAAGGGTTGTATAGATTAAATATGCAGATAGGTTTACAAGGTGATTGGGATAACTGATATCACTGACACCCAACCTCAGTAAACGAAATGTCATCTTTAATGAACACGGCAAGTCCACCCCTGCAGGCTGATTCCCGGTCAGCTCTATTCACTGAATAACCTGGAAGTGTGAACTTAAAGTGTGGTTTCAAAAATGTCTCTTGTATACAAACAACATGAGGAAGAACCTTCAGATTAGTCATATATAACTTAAATTCCTGGCCATGCACACAAAGGGACTGGATATTTTGATGAAATATTGAGATGGCCATTTATAAAGTAATGAATACAGAGCGAGATTGAGACACATATGAGTGATCCATTATTTACAGTTAGAAGCTCAGTGTTTTACGAAAGCCAACAAATCAGTGGGGGCAACAACATCACTCCCCAGGTGGCGCTTGGCTGACTCCGTGATAAACTCAATGACTTTAGTGCCCTTCGGAATCTTAACACAGTGGAAGAGAACCTCTGTAAACCAGACAACAACACTGGACATACATACTGGCGGAACAGCATCTGTCTGAACAGCTACATCAGCCTCAGTTTGAACTGCTGCGGAATTCATCACACGACCGCTAACTCCAGTAGCTACATATGGAGGTCGGGGTGGTTGGGAAGGCTGGGTAGTTTGGGAAAGGAAATCTGAATTTACAAATCCTGATCCTGAGAAAAGTGTAAGGGTTCGGGAGGTACATTGGACTCTCGAATGCTTTTTAATGCTTCAGCAAATGACACTTTTTCCGTAACCTTAATATACTGCGCCCTGTTTGCTTCTTTCTGCAACGGACCGCCCCCACAATGGCCACATTTCTGCGACTCTTTATTTGGACATGATTCATAGTTATGTCCCTCACAACAACGAGGGCGTCTTAATTTACCTCAGCATTTAAAAGTTATATTATTGAGGCGTTGGCACCCGAAGCAGCGCATAACGGGTGGGATATAAGACTTTACGTCAAATACCTCAAACCATCGATCAATCTAAACTTAACTTAGCTAGTAGAAGCCGAAGTTCGGATCAGGCCGGGCCAGGCCCTTTGAACAACAGGTGTGCACATTACAACAACGTAAACAACCAACAGAAACAGTCAAATCCAGAACAAATACAAAGTTTTCCCAACAACTAACTATGTACACAACTTATTTATCACATATACACACCGGTACATGAGACATAGCCAGATTTAAAGAGACCGAAACCTGAAATTTAGTCAAATTTTCTCTGAGCAGCGAAAAATGGTGACAGCTATGCCAAGGGCTGATAATTCCCCCCCCCCCCCCCCCCTGAAAAATTCTTTAGTACGGTATAAAACCCTAAAGGAAAAAATAAACTCCACAACTTAATCATTCTTCCTTCATTCATGCTTTCTTTTTCACTGTGTTATGTATGACTATTTAACGTTTTCATGTACTGTTAGTCTGCGGATCTTTGTGAAAGCATAACAGGCCCTGTTATATGTGTACAACGCGGACCTGATCGAAAGCACCGTTCGTTAACCTAGCGAAGTACCTGACTGGGACAATTTGTGACTTGTGTGAATTGTGTGTTTATCCCATGGTCTTTACATTGGATCTCCTGGAATACGTTCCTTGGGATGCAAAGGTGAACTGGAAACTTTTAAAGACCGGTAATACTGATGTGTATGTTTTTTTTATGTTGTTATTGTTGAGCTGTCTGTAAAACTGTACGTCTCATTTTATATATAAAGCATTGTTTACATTGTAATATTGAGTCACTGAGCCTGTTTTCTGTTGCTGTTTTCAATACCGTAACGGAAATTGGGGGCTTGTGCGGGAACTGATTGTTTCCCTTTTGTTTTGCACCGGATATTTGAAGTTAAACATATGTGAGAAGCGATTGCTTAATTTTAACGGTGAATGATTTAGTGGCTAAATATTTACAATGGGAGATTTTGATCCTAAACAGTTTGTTAATGCGCCCGATCAGGATGTTTTTGAGAGTTTAAAGAAGGAAGACTTGGTTAAGTTAGGGACATTTTTAGGTTTGTCCGTAAAGTCTTCATGGAGGAAAAGAGATATGCAGTATACTTTGTTGAAAAATTTAGTGGAGATAGGTAAATTTGATAGTTCTGCATTATATGATTATGAGTTCGAGGGTCAGTCTGATGCCGAGCTTAAGTTTAAGCAGTTTGAGTTAGAAAAGTTGAGATTGGAGAAAGAGGAAAGAGAGAAAGAGAAAGAGAGGGAACATGAGATACAGTTAGAAAAGTTGAAAATGCAGAGAGAGGAAAGAGAGAGGTAAGTGCAGAGAGAGGAGAGAGAGAGGCAAGAAAGAGAGAGGGAAAGAGAATTGGAGTTCCAAATGAAAAAGTTAGAGTTAGAGAGAGATGAGAAACCGGGTCCTTCCGGTAGACAGGATTCCGGATTTGATGTGACCAAATACATTCGGTTAGTTCAATCCTTTCAGGAAAAAGAGGTGGATAAATATTTTCTGCATTTTGAGAAAATTGCAAATAGCTTGAAGTGGCCTAAAGAGTTCTGGACTATGTTATTACAGAGTGTGCTATTTGGAAAGGCCAGGGAAATTTACACTCAGTTAAGTGTAGAGAATGCTTCCAATTATGACTATGTGAAAGAGGTAATTTTGAAGGGTTATGAATTGGTGCCTGAAGCTTACCGCCAGAAATTTCGTAACTGTGAAAAAGGTAGAGATCAGACATACGTTGAGTTTGGTCAAGCTAAGGAGCGGTTGTTTGATTGCTGGTGTATAGCCAAGAAAATAGGCAAGGATTTTGAAAGTTTGCGTCAGCTTCTGCTGGTAGAAGAGTTCAAGCGTTGTATTCATAGTGATGTAAAGGTGTTCATTGATGAGCAGAAGGCGAGTACACTTGAAGAGGCAGCCAGTTTAGCTGATGATTATTCCTTGACACATAAGGTTACATACACGGGTAAGCCATTTAATTCATTTACACGTAGAAATACCCAGTCACATGCAACAGGTAGAGGTAGCTCTACATAGAAGAGTTCTACACCAGGCTCCAGTGTTTCTACAGCTCATGGTTCACGTACTTCAGATTGGAATGGTAGTCCTCGAAATAGGGTCACTTGTAATTTTTGCAAGCGGGTAGGTCACGTGATGAGTGAATGTTACAAGTTGAAAAGGAGACGGGAAGCTCAGAATGAGTCTAAGCCCACAGGTCTTTGTGTTACAATGCACAAAACATTGCCGGAAGTTACATCAGCAGAAGCGACATGCCTTGTGCTACCCCTATAAAGATATTAAGGGATACTGGGGCATCTCAGTCTCTGTTGTTGATGAATACTCTGCCCTTTTCTGAAGAGTCATACTCTGGGGTTCGTGCCCTTATTACGGGTGTAGAGTCTAGTGACTTTGTCAGTGTTCCCCTTCATGATATTTATTTGTCATCAGATTTGATATCTGGACCTGTCAGGGTAGGCATTAAGCCTTCATTACCTTTTGAGGGTATTCATTTGTTGTTGGGAAATGACTTAGCACATGATAAAGTTACTGTTGATCCCTTAATGGTTGATAAGCCTTCTCTGAATTCAGTCACAGAGCCAGTTGAAAGCGAGATAGCGGGTTTATATCCGTCCTGTGTTGTTACAAGAGCTATGTCTAGAAAAGTCAGTACAGACCAGGGTAGTACTGTTGATTTGAGCGAGACTTTTCTCAACAACATGTTGGATGGAGATTCTTCCAAATTAGACAGCCAGCAGGAAGTAGATACTAATTCTGTTAGTGGTGATCAGCCATTTTGTAGGACTGAGTTGATTGCTGAACAACACAATGATCCAAGTATTTCTTGCTTGTTTAATGATGCAGCTAAAGATGGTGAATCTTTACCTGACCCATGCTACTACTATGTCAAGTCTGGCATATTGATGCGGCAGTGGAGGCCTCCCGATGTTTCGTTGGAGGATGAATGGGCAGTTAAGCATCAGGTAGTTGTGCCCAAGTCTTATCGTAAAGACATACTGACCATAGCGCATGAAACGCCGTTAGCAGGTCATTTAGGTGTTAGTAAGGACCTATCATAAGATTCTCAGTCATTTTTATTGGCCAGGAATAAGGAAAGATGTTACTGAATTTTGCAGGTCTTGTCATGCATGTCAGTTAGTGGGGAAACCTAACCAGACAATCCCCAAGGCAGCCTTGAGGCCTATTCCTGCAATTGGTGAGCCATTCAGTAGAATCTTAGTAGATTGTGTTGGTCCGCTACCTAAGACAAAGTCTGGAAATCAGTATATGTTAACTATAATGTGTACTTCAACTCGTTTCCCTGAGGCAATTCCACTAAGGAATATTACTGCCAAGACTGTAATTAAGGCTTTAGTTAAGTTCTTCACCATGTTTGGTCTGCCTAAGTCAGTACAGTCAGACCAGGGTTCAAATTTCATGTCTGGTGTGTTCCAACAAGTTATGCATGAGCTAGGTATTAGCCAGTATAAGTCCTCAGCTTATCACCCACAAAGTCAAGGAGCACTAGAGAGATTCCATCAGACACTGAAAAGCATGATAAGAACTTACTGCTTTGAGACAGGGAAAGATTGGGACGAGGGTGTACCTGTGTTAATGTTTGCTGTAAGAGAGTCTGTACAAGAGTCACTTGGATTTAGTCCATTTGAGCTTGTGTTTGGCCATACTGTGCGTGGTCCACTACAGTTGTTCAAGGAAAAGTTTGTGTCTGGTGATAGTGACAATGTTAACCTATTACAGTATGTGTCAAGTTTTCGTACTAAGCTCAACAGAGTATGTGAGTTAGCCAGAGAGAATCTTACAGCTTCTCAGAAGAGTATGAAAACTAAGTATGACAAAGAGACAGTAAGACGCAGATTTGAAGTTGGTCAGAAGGTATTGGCCTTACTTCCAGTTAGTGTAAGCCACTGAAGCTCGTTATTTGGACCTTATGTAGTAGACAAGAGGCTAAGTGATCTTAATTATATTATTTTCACTCCTGATCGGCGCAAATCTAGACAACTTTGTCACATTAACATGTTAAAGCCATATGTAGACAAAGATAGCACTGATCTCAATGTTGTAACACCCTAGTGGAGTCGCTATCTCTTGTTTTCCAGTGCCAAGTTGTAAGAGAGAATTAAAGCCGTTTTTTGGCATGGCAGGTTATTATCGTAAGTTCTGTGGGAACTTTTCATTTGTTAGTGAGCCACTAACTCAGCTGTTAAAGAAAGGTGCTAAATGCTTGTGGTCCATTGAGTGTCAGAGATCTTTTGATAGATTAAAGGCCATGCTAAGCAGCGGCCCCATACTTGTAGCACCTGATTTTAATTTACCATCTAAGCTAGCTGTTGATGCTAGTGATATATCTGCTGGGGCAGTTTTGTTACAAGAAAATGAAACAGATCACGTTGATCACCCTGTATGTTTTTTCTCTCGCAAATTTGACAAGTGCCAGAGAAATTATTCGACAATAGAAAGGAGTGTCTGTCCTTGATTCTAGCATTACAGCATTTGAGTATAGGTGACTTCGTCAAGTTACCCCATTGTTGTGTATACAGATCACAATCCCTTGACCTTCTTGCACAAACTAAAAGGTAAAAACCGAAGATTGTTACGGTGGAGTTTGCTTTTGCAAGAATTTAATCTACACATTAGACACATAAAAGGGAAAGATAATGTGATTGCTGATTGTTTGTCACGTGTCTAGTTGGTTTTCTGCAGCTTTGTTTTTAAAGACTGTGGTAAACGTTATTATTATTATTGATTATGAATATGTTAAAGAAAGTTTTATGCAAAACTTTCTTTCCCTGAAGGGTGGGGGTGTTATGTATGACTATTTAACGTTTTCATGTACTGTTAGTCTGCGGACCTTTGTGAAAGCATAACAGGCCCTGTTATATGTGTACAACGCGGACCTGATCGAAAGCACCTTGTTCAATGCTTCGTTTATTTCATTGGCTGTTAATTCTGTGTTTAAGAATAGTTGAATCCACCTGGAACGTATATAAGCCGTGTTTTCTGTGCAGAGAGGAGGTATTTTTGCTGCATCCACTGGGAGCCAGGAGAGTGTGCGACGCTCTCGTATAGAGTCCATTATATTGATATGAGCTGGTGATGCCAGTTTCGTTTGGGACGACAGATTTTTATACCGGCACCGTTTGTGTACCACAGTAGTACTGATGTCTGGTTTATGTGAATTTCTGCGGAAGTCACGTTTATTGGTGTTCGGATCTTTATTATGATTATACAGTGTTGACTGTGTAATTTGTTTAACACGCTGACCTCACCTGACCGACAAGGTCGTCACGGACTCTAAACGGAAGTTTTCAGTTTTGTAAAGGACGTTCGTTCTGCCACAAGGTGACATTACTCTACGTCTCGGAACGGCTCGTTTGTGAGTTTCTGAGGGAGCTGTTACCGTTCTAAAGTGGATTATACCTCCATGCCTGTATTTACCCTGTGTTGTGCTCTGTGGGTGTGACGTCATTCAAAGGCTTGACTGTTCCAGTTCTGTGTAACCTGTGTACTGTGTTCGCGTTCGTTAACCTAGCGAAGTACCTGACTGGGACAATTTGTGACTTGTGTGAATTGTGTGTTTATCCCATGGTCTTTACATTGGATCTCCTGGAATACGTTCCTTGGGATGCAAAGGTGAACTGGAAACTTTTAAAGACCGGTAATACTGATGTGTATGTTTTTTATGTTGTTGTTGTTAAACTGTCTGTAAAACTGTACGTCTCATTTTATATATAAAGCATTGTTTACATTGTAATATTGAGTCACTGAGCCTGTTTTCTGTTGCTGTTTTCAATACCGTAACAACTGGTCCTTTATTTACCATGCTGTTAAGGCTGAACACAACGTGGATGGTATTGTACTCCAAGACGACAGTAATCATATTTATCGGTCGATGAAGTGAAAAAGAAAATGAAAACCCAGGACGGAAAACCACTGCTGAATTTGGCTGAAGTACATAGATTCAAATGTGCTATTCCATTGACTGATCAAGGGACGGGTACTGTGAGATTGAGATCTCATTCGATATTTCAAGGGTTGATCGAAACACATTTTGTTCATCCTTTAATTTACATATATGTATATACAAAGCCAGTTACTAACTCTTCCATATCCTTTTTCATTTTAATTCGACAGTGAAATTACATGTTATTTTAACATCCAAATATTCCTTTGCGTCAAAGAGGTTGATATTGGACTTATCGCTGGGCACATCGGACAGGTGCACGCATAAAACAGATCATTTAACAGTGAAAATCGTTCGGTCGCGACAGACACCGGCCGCTTAGAACAGTTATTTGGTATCTGTCTGAATCTTTAAGTCTGCCTGAACCCGTATCCGTCTGTCTGTCTGTCAGGTTGCCTGAATCCCTATCTTTCTGTCTGACCATTTCTCTGAATCTCCGTTAGCCTTTCCCTCCCTCTGAATTCTTGCCTGTCTCTCTGACCACCTACCTGATTCCCATTCAGTAGATCTGTCTGTCCGTAGGTCTGTCTGAATACTAGTCTGTCTGTCTGTCTCTTAATGTTTCGGCTTATGTGCAATAAATGGTCGCAATAGTGTCCGACTTTTATAAGATATGGGTCCAGGCTCACTTCAGGTCACGTTTGAAAACCAGCTCAAACCTATCATATGTTTTGTATGATAAATGACTTCCACGGTTCTCCTTCACCCTTGATTTCCGGTCTGTAAATATTGTCCGATTGTGATACAAGTTGTGCTCAGATTCGTTTCGTTGCCTCTCAGACTGAAGTTTGAAAACTAACTTCTGTGGACATGTGCCTCCGTGGCCGAGCGGTTAACGTGCTAGCGCAGCGCTGTGACCCATACGTCTCTCACCTGTCAGTTTAAGTCTCACCAATGCTGGCTTCCTATTCAGTCATACGTGTAAAGGTATGTTAGCCTCTTTCTCAGCATGTCTGTCAGCCTGTCTGTCTGCTTGTCTGTCAGCCTGTCTGTCTGCTTGTCTGTCAGCCTGTCTGTCTGTTTGTCTGTCAGCCTGTCTCTCTGCTTGTCTGTCAGCCTGTCTCTCTGCTTGTCTGTCAGCCTGTCTGTCTGCTTGTCTGTCAGCCTCTCTGTCAGCCTGTCTCTCTGCTTGCATTCCTTCCCGCATTACTGTGACTGTCGTCGTATTCGTGAAATCGAAACACCACTCTAATAGTCAAATAAAATAGGTTCGGTTCGATATAAATTCTCTGAATGCTCTTGTTTTATTTTACAGGTGTCAAATGTTCCAAAGAAGTGGGTCTCCTTGACCCCAAGGGTGGGCCTGAGAGCTATTCTCATCAAGAACAAAACTGAGGACTGTGGAATTCTACTGGGAAGATGGGTAGGGATGGGGAAAGACGTCCCTGGGACAAAAGGTAAACATCATAGTTATCCTGACACACGTCCCCTTAAAGCCGGTGAACCTGTTTATAAACAGTCGTAAATTACTGCATGGAGAAATGGAGCAGATAAATTAGCAATATTAAAACCACAACGGTTTGGTTAGGGATTAGGTACGAGCTCTGTCAGAGAGACAGACAGTCAGTCAGTCAGAGTCAGTCAGTCAGTCAGTCAGTCAGACACTCAGTCAGTCAGACAGTGAGACAGTCAATCAGTCAGACAGTTAGCCAGTGAGACAGTCACTCAGGCAGTCAGAAAGTCAGTCAGACAGACAGCCAATCAGACAGTCAGCCTGTCAGTTAGCCTGTCAATCAGACAGTCAGTCAGACAGTCAGGCAGTCAGACAGTCAAGCACGCAAAATCAAAAAAAAAAAAAACATACAATTTCTGCGTGAAAATCAAGTACAAAATGACAGAAAACAAAGTCTGTGTTCTTGATGCTTAGTCAAACTCACATTGTTGGTTGTGGTCTGTGTGTTGACCTGTGTGTCGACCTCCCTGAACTGGAATGGTCCATAAACACTAAAACAGCTTAGTTCATGTCCTTCCTGTGACAAGTCAGGGAAATATCCACGTGGGAAAATTTTGTTTTAAGTCGCAGAAGTTAACTTTTCGATATTAAATTCCTTTAACAATTTGTTTTTCAAACCCCTTTTTAGACCTCGTCTTCCTTTACAGACTTGACAAATGGTTAATATATCCTGGATTATAACATATATGTCAATAACATTTCCTATTTTAATGAAAGTCCAGCGGTCTAAATATTTTGATCAAAGTTTGTATCCCACAATGCCTTTTGTACAACATCACTTTGAAGCTTCTCCCTTTATGAGAAAATGTACAATTTTATATTAGGATTTTACCAGTAGTATTGGTCTGTGTATGTATAATATGATCTTTGACCAAGTGGGCCGCGTCCTACATCCTTGTATATACCACGGTTCAGTGGGCCGCGCCCTACATCCTTGTCTGTACCATAGTACAGTGGACTGCGTCCTACGTCCTTGTCTGTTCCATAGTACAGTGGGCCGCGTCCTACATCCTTGTCTATACAACAGTGCAGTGGGCCGCGTCCTTCATCCTAGTCTATACCACAGTGCAGTGGGCCGCGTCCTACAGCCTTGTCTATACCATAGTACAGTGGGCAGCGTCCTACATCCTTGTTTATACCACAGTGCTGTGGGCGCGACCTACGTCCTTGTCTGTACCATAGTACAGTTGGCCGCTTGCTACATCCTTGTGTGTACCATAGTACAGTGGGCCGCGTCCTACATCCTTGTATATACCACAGTGCAGTGGGCCCAGACCTTCATCCTTTTCTGTACCATAGTACAGTTGGCCGCGTCCTACATCCTTGTCCATACCACAGTGCAGTGGGCCGCGTTCTTCATCCTTGTCTATATCACGGTTAAGTGGGCCGCGTCCTATATTCTTGTCTATATCACAGTGCAGTGTGCCGTGTCCTACAGTCTTGTCTATACCAGAGTACGGTGGGCCGCGTCCTTCACCCTTGTCTATACTACAGTGCAGTGCGCCACGTCCTACACCATTGTCTATATCACATTGCAGTGGGCCGCGACCTACAGCCTTGTTTATACCACAGTGCAGTGGGCCTCGATCTCCATCCTTGTCTGTACTATAGTGCAGTGGGCCGCTTGCTACATCCTTGTCTGTACCATAGTACAGTGGGCCGCGTCCTACATCCTTGTATATACCAAAGTGCAGTGTGCCGTGTCCTACAGCCTTGTCTATACCAGAGTACATTGGGCCGCGTCCTTCACCCTTGTCTATAACACAGTGCAGTGGGCCACGTCCTACACCCTTGTCTATACCACATTGCAGTGGGCCGCGTCCTACAGCCTTCTTTATACCACAGTGCAGTGGGCCGCGACCTACATCCTTGTCTGTACCACAGTGCAGTGGGCCGCTTGCTACATCCTTGTCTGTACCATAGTACAGTGGGACGCGTCCTACACCCATGCATATACCACAGTGCAGTGGGCCGCGACCTACATCCTTGTCTGTACCATAGTACAGTGGGCCGCGTCCTATATCCTTGTCCATACCACAGTTCACTGGGCCGCGTTCTTCATCCTTGTCTATACCACAGTGCAGTGGGCGGCGTTCTTCATCCTTGTCTATACCACAGTTAAGTGGGCCGCGTCTTACATTCTTGTCTATACCACAGTGCAGTGTGCCGCGTCCTACAGCCTTGTCTATACCAGAGTACAGTGGGCCGCGTCCTACACCCTTGTCTATACCACAGTGCAGTGGGCCACGTCCTACACCCTTGTCTATTCCACAGTGTAGTGGGCCGCGTCCTACAGCCTTGTTTATACCACAGTGCAGTGGGCCGCGTCTTACATCCTTGTATATACCAAAGTACCGGAGCATATCCCAGACCAAAGCCAATTTTGCTTTATGTAGTGTTATGGCTTGTTATGCACTGGGAATACGTGTGTTCAGAACATTAAAATTTGAACCTGATGTAAGTCAATATTCGCTTGGTAAAATCTGCACCTGCTTGTGTTTAATGGTTTACTACCTACATCCTTGTCAATGCCACAATGTAGATTGTGCTCATTGGCTCACTTTCTACGGCCTTCTCAATGTCATAATGCTGACTGTTTTAGGCACTGGGTACCAGGCCGGTCGGCGAGGTACACCTGGCAGTCCTAGTCGAATGAGGGTGAAGCTATACAGGATGTTCGACAAAAGTTGGCAGACTGTTGAGACGAAGTACGATGATTCTGACTACGACGTCGAGATTTATAAAGTGGAGGTCATCCTGAAGCAAGGTTTTATTACGCTAAAGTCGCAGGACAAAGACATCGCGGAGAATTTAGCTGTGGTGTTTAGCATTGGGTTACTTCGCGTCCTGTGTCAGCCTCGACCGAAGAACTGGAAGCCTGGATACACACCCACCGCGACCTCGCGCGGAAACAGGAACGTCAGGAGTATCCCGTCAGAGGACATGGTGCTGATTCTGGCCGCAGGTTAAATCGCCTGTGCCCCTACAACCCATTTTCTGTACTCATCACACCAGGCTCACGACTCGTGTGCTGGTTGCGTGGGGATGGTTTGCGATGGCGGCTTAATTGACGCCAGCGACAACAACATCTTGGGCGACAACTGCTCAGTATGCGATATGGACTACGAAGCGCGGTATGGCGACGGCGATTTTGGCGGCGATGGTGATGGAGGTGACGCCAGCCACGCCTGCTGTTGCGGTTGTGGTGGCTGTGGGGGTTGTAGTGGAGGAGGATGTGGCGGATCGGGAGGCATAGGTGGTTGCGGAGGTGACGGTGGTTGCGGTGGTGGTGGTGATTGCGGTGGAGGTTGTGGTGGCTAAAATTTTAAAGCGTCACCACTTTGCTGATGGCATCAAAATCTATGAGCGGAACACACGTTTACATCACATAAACGTGTTCCTATCTAAGTTAGCCTTACTGTGTTTGTGTACAGCTAAGCTCTTGACCACCGTGAGCATGTGGTAAGAGCCACCATTGAACATGCAGCCTCGTTTTGGAAAAACAATTATAGTTTTGGGCTGTCTGAACACATCGGCCACGTGATTCACGTGATTTTACCCTTATTTGTTTATTACCACAAACAGCATTTTACCTCCATCACAAGAATGCTGATACACGACTATATAAAAAGAAAAGAAAAAAAAGTATATTGTTTCATCCACATTGTTTTTGTCCGTCTGAGATATATTATTTTTGTACCCCAAATATTAGTATATACAAGAGCCGTGTGATCTTTTTAAATTTGGAAGTTTTTGTGCATTGCACCATGGAGACAATCGGACGTTTTGAAAGTTTTAGTCACTCATGAATGGCCCATATAATTAAAATCAAACCATTTCCAGTAATATTGAAACTAAAATTGACACTAATATTGACCCTATTATTGACAAAAACAAATTTCCCTTCTCAGTCCAGTGTTAATTAACGGCCTTACATATCCAGACTTTGAATATGTAAAAAGTATTACAATTTATTCGGTCTTTGGGTTACTTTCTGCTGTCGTCGGTGCTTCATTTTGTAGAATCTCCGACTTCTGATGATCAGGAAAAAAGCGGGTGTTTTCTGTCGTGTTCACAATTCCTGTTTTTAGGATCCACTGATATATCTGGGTGTTGGGTTGGTAGCTACCATTATAAATTTATGTTCTATATTTATATTTCTACATTGTATTATACTATGTTATATATTCAACTAAATAACACATATGTGTAAATTTATACCTTATACTTTTATATCATTGCTCCCTTCTGTGTCCATGTTAATGGCTGCGTCATAAGCCTGGTATTGGAATTACCAGACGAGTGATTGACGAGGACTTAACGTGAAGGAAGGTGCAAATCAGGGAATCGGGGGGCGTTATCGAGTAATGTGATCATTTGTCCGCAGTCCAAGTCAGCTTATTAACCGATCTTGTATACATATATGCATGTATGTATGTATTTTACAGTAGTTTACTGTTAAACACTCCTTGTTTGTAATGAAGCTATGCCAGCTTTCTAATTCTATTTTGAGAAACTTCACTGTAGATGTACTATTCCCTTAAACTGATACAAAACTATTTCGTATGTTTTCTGAGGGATAGCAGAATAGATTCTGTTACAGCGACACACCCATATGTTCTGTAGGACTCCATAGGTGCCCTTTTATTCCAAAAGAAAACTTCAGTTCGTCCCCTGTTATTCCACAGAAAACTTCAGTTCTTCCCCTGTTATTCCAACAGAAAACTTCAGTTCGTTCCCTGTTATTCCAACAGAAAACTTCAGTTCGTCCCCTGTTGTTCCAACAGAAAACTTCAGTTCGTCCCCTGTTGTTCCAACAGAAAACTTTAGTTCGTCCCCAGTTATTCCAACAGAAAACTTCAGTTCGTCCCCAGTTATTCCAACAGAAAACTTTAGTTCGTCCCCAGTTATTCCAACAGAAAACTTCAGTTCGTGTTACAGGGTGTTGTGTTTCCCATGACATTTACAATATGATGTTACAGTAACATAACCTATTATAGTATCACTCAGAAAACAGGTCATTAGGCTGAATTGAACACATCAGTTTTAGAGTGCTGATATGTGCAGAACTGGATAAGAAACACAAATATTTTGGAACTTGTCCACAAATATTGATATTAATGTTTATCCAAGCGAAATCCTGTTACCGTACCTTCAAGAGACAATATTTATTATTAACGTTTTGCTTATTTTTAATATAGAGTTAAATGTTTTCGATACTGTTTTAAAATTGAATATTCTGTTTTAGAGATATTTTGTATCAGTAAAATTTTATAAAAGTGAAACTGTAAAGTTTATCTTTCTTTTGTGATTTTGTATACATTTCCTGATAGGATTCCACATATTGTTTGTGTACCAAGAGCTTATGAGTGAGTGAGTGTGTGAGTGAGTGCTTGGGGATTAACATCGTACTTAACAACTTTAAGTCATATGACGACAAAGGAGTCCTTAGAGCACATGTACGGCGTGGTGTGCCTCCTTGTTGCAGGACGGATTTCAAACGCTGTTTCATCTAGTGCTGCTTCACTGAGATGGCTAAGTAACAACCACGCCCCCCCCCCCTCTCCCTCCCCGAGCTATTGTACTGATGAGGGTCAACCAGTCGTTGCACTATATCCCATTCATGATACCAAGACCTTGCGTAACACATCCAAAATAACACGTATTTAAATGAGACGCTGAAACACGGAATTGTGGATGTGAAGATTTGTACAGCGTTGTTTCGCAAAGTGTTAAGATAGCTCGGAATGGAAGAGGCCGCATCGGGATTTGAACTCTGGTGTACCAGTTATAACAGTGAGCCAAATGAGCATACACCGTTATCAAACAGCGGTATCCTGTCACTACATGTAGCCACTATAGGTTACATACGCACCATTGAGGAAATTGGGTGCACGAATTGCCTCCGGACGGAGGAGGGAAGGACCACTGATTGGTTGATACTGACACAGGGCGACATTTTATGTTGTTGATAAATTTCAACACTGTTAGTTTGCACCTAGTTAAAATATATTAGAATTTCGTTTGTTCTGGATAGGGCTGAAAAGTTTTTGACAGTGCTCCCGCCTGAAGGTTACCAAGGTAACAAAATGCTTTGACTTCACTTCCAGCAACCACAGCTCAAAGAATGGTGGTCATGCTAGGTTCAACTTGATTTTTTGATGTGTTGTGGGCAAAAGTGTAAGCAGCGTGTGCGTATATTGTACCAGGCGAAAGATAGGGGCGTATATTTCTGAGGATGAAGTTGACAAATTTACAGCATAAATAGTAAGTGAAACCAAAACGCCCGTGTAACGTGTAAAAAGCCGAAATGAACAACTCCATGGTGATGTCAACACACATGCACGGCCTAAATATCAAGGGAGATAACTCAAACAATTATTCTCATGCAGACGGAAATGTTAGGCCCCTTTACCTTTTGAAGACCACAAAAGTTCTCTAAATTAACAAAACCTGCAATCTTGTGTTATACCCTACTTGATATATGATTAGAGCTGGCAGCAATGCATACAAATTGCAATTTTGATCAGTTCAAGAGATCAGGCACAAATGAGAATGGCGACTTAACATAGGGACAAGTTTTCTCGTTGATCGCGGTATTACACGAGGTATTACTTATTTCCTTATTTATTTATTTATTTGATTGGTGTTTTACGCCGTACTCAAGAATATTTCACTTATACAACGGCGACCAGCATTATGGTGGGAGGAAACCGGGCAGAGCCCGGAAGCAACCCACGACCATCCGCAAGTTGCTGAAAGACCTTCCCACTGACGATCGAAGAGGAAGCCAGCATGAGCTGGTACAGGAGATATTAAGACAAAACTCATCACAACCGGACAAAAATAGGACCGAACCCGGCGGGAACTCACGACCATCCTCAAGTTGCTGCAAAACCTTTCCAATGTACGCGTAGGAAGCCAGCATGAGCTGGACTTAACTTACAGGAACCACTATGGCGTGAGGCTTCTGGGTCATCATCTCTCCGCCTTTACACGTAGCTTTTTAAAGTTTGATTATTTTTCATTCCATTCTCTTTGTAAACTTTTCTCACCCACGTACAAACAATTCTCAACGGGGCGAAATGGTTTGCCCATGTGTTAAAACGTTCTGAAAGCAGTGGAAAGGTTACTCAGGTGGAAATGAACGAAGTACAAATGGTCTTTTTTGGTTCAAAAAAGTCCACAATTGATTAGGTACGTGTAAATGTACACGTAAGTCTGGTGGTAAGATTTTCATATCCATACTCATGTCTTCCAAACGTTTGTGTAACGGCTTTAGTTTGATGTTAAATGGCTCTCTTTGCCACTTTTTCGCCAAGACAAAATACGAGTTTGCCTTTTCATATCTTGTACGCGAGTTTCCACATACTGAGAGCAGATGGTAACTGTTCTCACCGAGGTAAAATCCCGACAAAATGTTCACTGAAAACAGAATGAAATGTCGTGTGTGGGAAACAGGAAGTTATCTACCAGGCTATTCAAATTATCAGCATGTAAACTGTTTGCTGGCTTATATAGTTCTACAATGTAGACAAACATATTATGGGGCCTAATATTGTTCTGGGATTGCTCAGAGTCAGTAAAGCAAACATTGGCGTATCACATGCGAGCTATGTAGGTCAGCGAAGCATGGAAATCCCGGCAGTAAAGCAGGGATTTCTCGGTGGGAAAAAAATCACTTCCGTGTTCCCACCAGAACGTTAGTACCGAAACACGGCAGGAGGTCGATATTACGCAAAGACACACACTTTACCAATCTTATAAGTCAAATAAATAAATGTTATTATTGTTTAAAACCATACACAGGAACATTGAGTTATATGATAGCAAACAGTACAATGGGCGGAGAGAACGAGTATACCCGAAATACCTCACAAACATTCCAACTTTAGAGGCACACATATGCACACCATTTTGGTATGAGGAAAAAAGGTCAACGTGTAACGTAAGATTGGGCATAAGGTCACCCATTTCGTGTGACAGGGCCAATGAAAGGCGAGACCATGGCTAGCTCCCGTGCATACGTGCACATACATGGTAACATTAATGTATTTACTTATCAGCTTCGTACTGCTATTTGACGCTTTGTACTTGACGATTTTTTATTAGGGTAGTTTCGAGTTCGAGCACGCGTATCGCTAAAGTCCTGTAATGTATCATGTTACCTGTCAAAAATGTTACGCAACTATTTCTGATCACATAGGGATGTGAAAAAGGTTTAACAAGGGCTAATGTAAAGTAGACGAACGATGGAGAAAATCGAGAAGCTGAACGTTTGTGAACTTGAGAAATTCCTTCAGGAAAGAGATATCCTTTGTACCTCTGGAACACGGCGAGAATTGTGATCACTTAACGTCAACAGGGGTTGACTGACGTTTTTGACAAGTCACATTATACCTTTATCGTTGTTTTTCACCTTAACGACCAAACTCAAATTTCCCCTGTTTCCCTTTACAGGTTTGTGAGTGTGTCGTGGACCTACATTGATGGATACAAGTAGATAAACAGTGCTCGGGGTAAGCACCTTCTTTCACGAGTTCGTTGACAAATCGCATGACTTAAATCATAACTGTGGAAGCGTCATGAGAACGGACCAAATCGCCCGCGAACGGCAAGCGATTTGCGCCGTCCAAGAGTCGGTGGCCGCGGGTCGAGATGTCCTCATCCAGCTTTCATAGATAACAGAACCTGCATCAGCTTGATTCGACCTGGCGACTTCTTGCTGATGGGCAGTGATTCAAACGAATGAGCCAGTGTGATTCTTAGCTATAATATTAATGTAATTTCTGTAATGATTTGTTTACTTGATTGGTGTATTAAATACCACTTTCCATTTATATGATACCGTGATACGTGGCGGAGAAAAAACGAAAAAAAAACCCCCAAAAAACAAGAAAAAACAGCCCCTGAATGTTCGAACCTTCTTACTTAATATCAACATATAATATAATATAGGGCGCGTGTGGGCGATTCTATTGAAAGGGAAGTAGCCAACGTGAACATGTGATCACGTGGGTGTGTTGGTGTTCTACTGCGCACCAAGCAGCACTTTCCACACTTGATGGTCATTTACATAGGTGATAGAGGAAAGTAACCAGGTACATATATCTGAAAAAACTCCTAAATTAAAGACAAAGACTTACGTGAACTATATACCAAATGAAGGACCAGTGCACAATGTGCACCAAAATTGTCTCAAAACATTTGAAAGTTAAGATTCTACGCTGGGCTTTTCTGACAGTATTGGGACCAGTTGATGTCACGTCAGGATTTTGCCACAAACACAGACTTCTAGATTCCAACAGTAATAATCCATACACGTGTATATTTATGATTACATTTGCCGAAAAGACATTGAAACGAGCTATTTGAAGCAAAAAACATGGGTGTGACGTCACCTTCTTGTTCTTGAACCACCGAAGATTCTAATGTTTTTAAACCACTTTACTCGGTTGAAAAATTCCAATAAATTGGAATACAAACTAAACTCTAGGGCAGTTTTTAGTGGTCTTCAATCTGATATTTAGTTTGTTTTAGCGTTTGCTTTGCTTTTTAAACCGCAAGAATGGAAGCAAGTGCCGGATTCGAATTCTTGGTTTCGTTAAACAACTGTTAGACGGGCAGGCTAACGCATAAGTTAAACGACTGTTAGATTGCTAGGCGAACGCATGAGTGATTTCAAAAGAAACTGAAACTAACTGTGTGTGTGTGTGGTGGGGGGGGGGGGGGGGGTATTAGGGGGTAGGATGACTGTGCTCACGTATATGGTCTGGTAAGGGTAATTCAGCTATGTAGAAATCTTGGCCTATTAAATGTTCTCTGATAAACCCAACATGAATGTATGAAGCGTAAACAGCTCTGCCTGGAAATCCCGGCCAGTATAAGCAGAGGTCACTAGTACTATACACGTGTCTCTGTTGACAGAGTTTAGAAATCTAATACAGATAATGGTTAATTAACATAATCGAGAATGACTCGTGTAAACGACCCTATCATTGTAAGCCGTAACATATTGTTGATAAAAAGGTAGGCCTACTGTAACTAAGCAGAGCCTGTGTGGCTGGGTGATTACTGTACTAGCGCAGTGGAATTACCCAGGAGCCTTATGCCAATGCGATCGCTGTGAGTTCAAGTTCGTGGATTTCCCCCGGGCTCTGCTCGCTTTTCTCCCAGGCACCAAAATGCTGGCCGCTGTGGTATAAGTGAAGTATTTTGAATACGGCGTAAAACACCATTCAAATAAATAAATACTGTGATTTAAACGAAGCAGGGTGGTTAATATGATCAACCGCCAAATATGATCAAATCGTTGATGAAGATTGGGTTTTATGTATGGAGACTATTTATGGCTCACTTCTGAGCGATCGGTGCCGCCGGTATGTCGCTCAGGTATAGTTTGTATTTGGTTGGGAATGCGAGACTCCGTATAGCCGACACGCTGCCTCTGTGTAAGCTATGTGAATATTAATGAAGACCACGCCTCTACTTCGCCCAATGGAAATTTGTGCTCGCTTTCCAGTTAGGAAAAATACCTTAAGCCATTCTTCTCGTTTGGATCGCCCATTGACTGATACGGGCTACGGTGTTTTTCGACAGGTCATATGACTGATGTGTTCGAATTGTTGTGTCGTGGGTTGAGCAATATTTAGATATTTAGATAGTCGAACTAGAGTGGAAATGGAGCTGAGATTTCTTACACATTGTTTTATATTGATGTACATATTTGATCGATGTTTTTTGCCGTACTTAACAGTATTTCAGTTAGGGCTAGAGGACTGCGGCCAGGCATTTTGCGGAAGACAAAAATGCAGATATATCGGTGATCTCAGAACCATCCGCAGGATGCCATGTCCAGACTTTTGGCATGTAAAGCAACTAGTCGGATTAGGTATGTGCATGTCTACTTGGACACTGTGCGGCCAAATTAAGATCGACTCAGGACTATAAGGTTTATTAAATTTCAATAAGTACTTGCTGAGTTCGCTGTTACTGACATTTTTACTTTGTCAATAACCTGACATTTACAATCTCTTGAGATTTTAGTTCGCACTAGACCTGCTCCGGCCGACTGGTCGAATGGACCAATCCAACCTTCCGCCTCTATCTGAGCAAGGGCCATGTGCAGTGTTGTGCTTGAAAATCTCACAAGACTAAGCTGCCCTCAACTACTGGGATCCCGTTCCCTTCCATTAAGGATCGCAACCCACAGCAAATGGGTTCTCCACCTCTATTATATTCACATGGGCCACTTGGGGGAGATCTAGGTTAGTCGCCTTGTACGACATGATTGTCCAGGGGCCTCATTTTACCCTGGAGACTCCACGGGAGTAATGCTGCTCGAATTCCACGAGCAACTGTTTAAGCTGTGGCCTAATATCATTATACTGTTTTCAGAAAATCCATTCGACAGTTTTCAACATATTGTGTTTGGAACCGAGAGTGATAACATCTGCTGAGGTAATTGTGTAGGAAATTGATTGTTTGTTGAAATTTGACATTCGCATATAAAGTTGAAGACCAACTGTGCAAGCCTTTGTTGAGCTGTCACAAAGGATAAATGTGTACAAACTCCATGAGTGATTTACCTCCCCTGCATAGATCACGTCCAGTCTCAGAACTAAGTATTTTCTATTTCAATCGGATCAGTTTTATCAACGTGTGAAGCACGGTGGTATTTGTGTCGACAGGTAAGTCATTTAAGTCGGAGTTAGTGTATTTGAGGTGAAAATATTTGTCAAGATAGGGAGTTGTCTTTACTTGATCGCGTTATCCACTGTCAGGTACTGCTTAGTTGGTCGAGTCGTCCTTACATCTTCATAATATAAATAAGACGTACAGTATAGAGAAAAAATAGAACAGCGAGGACAGTGTGATAGCTGACAAGTGGTCACAGGTAACCTGTGAAATACCACTCCCTGTCCATTTACCTCAGTCAAGGTTTCCTTCTAACTGTTCATGTGAATGCGCGTGTAGTAGTAACTCACACGCCCCCTAGCACCATGGTTTAAACAGAATTAGCCAAAAAAAAGTCAGTGATGTTACTTGCAGACTGACGACTGGGACATGTCTTTGTATAGGCTACCTTCAGCCTGTGTGTGAACGTGTAACACTGTCTATAAACAGTCTGAATATTTACGTCAAAGAAAACGCCTGGATTGGGTTCAGGTTCATGCTGTTTAACTATGCCGATCTTGTCACTACATGTATGTATACAGGGCGATGGGAGACCTCTACGTTATTGAGCGTTTGAAGCTTTGAACTTAAAAGGCCTTATGCAGAGGTATGCTAAAGGTCTATTACTAGCGCTGACGTGTCACCGGTGGTGCACAAAGCCCGCACGTACTGCCTTGATCATGTATCGCTGTTTATTGTATTAACAACGCTTGGCTGTCCGCTCCAAATATAAAACTGTGGTAGTCAAACATTGATGATTAAGGTATACAGTTCCCCTTTTCCATGTACGCCAGCCCATGTGTTATATGATAGCCTATATCAATTGCTCATGACGTCAAAGCTAAGAAATGTTTGTATACGTAAATGGTGCTAAAAGTAAATCGAATCTTAAAAGTATGTACATATTGGCACAGATCAGCTATTTTACTATAATGTATACAGATACCGTCCCGGTTAGGCTGTCTGTTTTACAATTTTAAGACTCAGATGTATATGTATCCGTAACTAAGAGGCTAAATGTATTATTAGCTCCCCCACTCTTCACACAGACAACTCTAGCTCATCTATAGGAAGGCCTACATGAATGTATACTGTCGTCCTGACTGTCCAACCTGCTACACCCTCCATTATCCGTGAGCACTGGGTGAGGTGATAATGTCTGCTGACACGGCTCAGCCCCTCAGGGCAGCCAAATATTTCCATGTAGGCTTGCTTATAGATTACCTAGGGTTATCTTTGTGAAGATATAACGAACGCTGACCTACTTCAACAGCCTACCTGAGGTTATACATCTCCAAGCAGGATTTTGGGGTGTCTTTAAAATGTCACCGTAACAACTCTATAGACCATATGTTTGACTCTATTATCAAAATAGCCAAGTTCCATCACTGCTTCTGGACGCCCCAACTCCCCCCCTCCCCTCCGACACTTTTATATCCGAGACTGGCCATATTTCTAACTGAGCAGAAGGGATGACCTCCAAGGCAGGCGAGGCGCACATAATGATATAGGTCTTACAATGCTTTGTAAATGAAATTTGCAACAGACATAGTATTATATGTTTCCCCCGCCCCCCTCCCATCTTTGGTTGGAAAATTGGTAGATAACTCACTTTAAAAAAGTGGCACTACCTTTAACGGATTGCTAAAGAATGTATGTCGTTGGTAGAACATGCATAATTTGGAAAATGTTATTAAGTAACTGAGAGTTAATGATTTTATACTTAACCTCCTCGGCCTACAAACTAACATCACACGAATCATGAATTATATGGGTGAACAAAACACATGAACTTTAGAAAGGAATAAATCTTTTCTGGTTAGCCAGTGATTGCTACTTCGTATTTGAGGACTTTTGGTGATTACTTCATTATACTGAGTACTAAATTACGACGACGGGTTGAAACCTGTTCTGGAGAAAGAGAGTTACTGAACAAGTAAAGCTCTTAAGTTGTTACAGATATAACATGATCACTTCAACACAACTGACTATGTGCCTTTGTTGTTTGTTACAATATTAGTAAGCAGTAAAACAAGAAACAATGGCATTCATCTTATATTGCCGTTGGGTTTCTTGTACATATGTGTCGGATGTGTTTTGTGTTCACTGTTAGTTTCTTGTACATACATCTAATATATTTCTGAGATCCTTGTGGGTTTCCTGAACGTCTGATTCAGTTTGCGTTCTCTTTGGTTTTTGGGTCATATGACATTTTCATTCAATAGCGAGTTTGTACACGTTTCAAAGTAGAAAGTTTTCGTTATCACCATTAATGTACTAGGCTTTGTGCAAATGTAGTTTTCTTTTTTTTAGCTCAATCGCATCAGCAGCTCTGGAGAAGAAGATTTGTTTAGTTTGGCATAAATCCTTTATGGCCACCAAATGTCACCAAAAGCCAAAAAGCTCAACTTCAGATACATTCCTAAAAAATACTGCAGTTTCGTGGATGAATCATTTAACGTTTTCTCATGAAATGTATCACCAAACTGCCTAGAATAAGTATAATTCGAAGAGAAACAGATACTTATTTAGGATTTGGAAGAAGCTGGAGAGGAAACTCCGGAAAATACACACGAGCCATGACCTCTTGTTTGACGTTAGCTCCAAAATAAATTACTGAACACGAATATCAAACCATCTCTCTACATATACTTACACATCACAGTCGTAGGCAAGCCATGTTGCATGTGCTTTAAGCTTTGTAGCATATTGACTGTATGCGATATACACCTGTTGTACACTAAAGATTGGTTAGCCACAACGCATAAACTCCCCACAGACGAAGTTCTAAAGGCATCAAGGCTGAGCCTCAAATCGTGGACACGATTGACAGGATAAATCATGTTTAGATGCGGTTTCTTGGCGGAATGGTAACTGATGAACCCGAGGTCCAATTCACACCTGACAGAAGATCGATATATAAACTGAATAAAATTGACCGCTTCGAACCCGAGTCAGTGCTGGGCTGTGCTATATACGATCTTTATTATATCGAGATCCTTAATTAAGCGTCGTTTTGGGAATTGGCATTGCAATTGTTGACCTCGAACGTCCATCTTGATTGACGACTGGTATACGAATGTCTGTTTGGACGCCAAGATTTGTACATTTAGCTTTAAGATTCTTAACACGGGTCAAAAAGCGTAATTTGCTTTTAAGTATGACTCCTGAAAATCTTTTTCAGTTCTCTGGTTCACCATAAAACTTAGTGTGGAGATGAAGTTCCGTTTACAACAGAATGTATATCGTTTTAGATGAATAAAATGTAAAACCATTTTCAACTGCCAATTTCTTGGTCTTACTGAGACAAAGCTGCAGCTGCCTTTTGATGTTATTCACATTTTAGCACGGTAGTCTATTAGGAAATCATCAACATATGAAAAACCCTCTGTCCCAGACGTTTCAGTTTTTGACAGGCTATTAAGTTTGAAGCTAAACAGTGTTTGTGATAGTATACTGCCGTGGAGTACACTCACTTTTGCGCATAAGAGTCAGAAAGATTGTCTCTACTCGTACCCTAAACTGACGATCAGATAAAAGTTCTGCTACATGCATAAATAACGATAAGCGGTAAGTCCCATATCTGAGAGGTCTTTTAAAACACCGTATTTGCATGCGGTGTCGTAGGTCCGTGGACTTTTCAAGATCGAAAAATATTGACACCACATGTTCATTATTTATTATATCATTACGAATAAAAGTTTCAATACGACAAACATTAAATCAACTTTGAGAAAAACCACATTTAATATTAGACAGTAAATTATTGGTTTCTAAATACCAAACAAGTCTATCATTTTTTATTCGTTCCATACTCTTCACAACGTTGGTAAGAGCTATGTGACGATAATTAGATGGATCAGAATGATCTTTGCCCGGTTTTGGAACCAGGATAATATATCATGATTAAACAAGCCTAAGAGAGTCTCCAATGGCTCAGATGACAAATGTGATGAGAAACTTACAAAAAATGTTACTATGACTACAAGTACTGTAAGTTGTTAAGACCACAGATCACCATTTTTAGTGCTGACAACTAAAGATTCAGGACTTCCTGCAGCAAAACAATGCTATTGCTCTAGGCAAATCTGTTGATTTAATGTATTTATTTATTTTTTTGATCAGTGTTTTGACACCGTACAGAAGGATATTTCATTTATACGAGGGCGGACAACATTGTAGTGAAAGGAAACCAGGCAAAGCCCGGAGAACCCATGACCATCCGCAGGCTGCTGGAAGACCTCCCTATGTACAAGAGGAAGACAGCCTGGGCTGGACTTGAATTCACAGAAACCGCATTGGTGATATCCCATTGTGATATTGCGTCGTGCTGGCACATTAACACCTCGGTCACGGACGCCCCGAGATGTTAAAAAACTTAGGTCCAGTGATGCCTTTAATCAGGGCCGAACCAGATGAAAACGTAGCTTTATTGACAGGCTAGTTAATTCTTTCACAGATATTGTTTTAGGTTTACCGTCACCAGTCATCGACAGGTCAGTGATATTTGAGTGTCATTTAGTGTTGATACTCTCTTGACCACATTGATGAATGAAGTGTTCAGGACAGTCCTAGAGGAAGAGACGAGGCGATGTGCTTCTGGAAAAGCTGTGACCTGTTTCTCTTTTATAAAGAGAGAACAGTCGACAGAGGAGGCCTTATAGGCTTCGTCGCAATTTTAACATGTATTGTCTCATTAGAAGCAAATCCCCATGGCCTTCTCCTGCACATTGGAAGCGAAACAATTTATTTCTACATTAGCCATTACCATGCCCAACTTTTGGCATGTAAAGCACCTGGACGGATTAGGTATGTATAGGTCTACTTGGGCACAGTACCGGCAAACTGAGATCGACTGAGGAAAAGAGAGGTTATTTAATATCGATAAGTACGTATTGAGTTTGCTGTCACTGTCACTTTTATGTTGTGAATCTCTTTACATTAACAACTCCTTGCGATTTTAGTTCGGAGCATATCTGCTCCAATCGATTGGTCAAACTGGGCCAATCCCATCTTTAGTCTCTAAATAAGTAAGAGATGAAGTGGGGTGTTGGGCTTGAAAATCTCAAAAAGACCGTTCTCTTTAATGAAGGGTCGCAACCCAGGGCAAACACAAATAGACCTATTTCTCTACGGCCTTTCATACAAATATCGGAGATGTGAGTCCATTATATTTCACCGATGGCACACGGCAGAGCTCTAGGTTCCGACAAGCTTGCCAAGTAGACTGACGTTCTATTCTTTTCAGCCCGGAGACCCCACGAGGGTAATGCCGCTTGAATCCAATGGGCAACTATTGTAGTTATAGTCTAAGCGCGCTATAGCCAGCTGCGGGGACCATTGTTGAGATTCACGGAGTATAAACGTGTACAAACATACTCAGGGATTTACCTCCAACTGCACAGATCACGTGCATTTCTCCGAACTACGCATGTTCTATTTCACTCTGCTAAGTTTCACCAAGTTGAGAAGTGGGCTTTGTGTCGACAGGTAAGTACTGTAAGATGGTTACATGTAGTTTGGCTGGAAAACGATCACTCAGATTAAGGAGTTGTCTTTACTTGATCGTATCACTGACTGTCAGACACAGCTTAATTGGTCTGGTCGTCCTCAAATCAACACAACGTAGATGTACGAATGGGGCGTTGCCTTCTAGAAACTTTAACATTAGCCATGTCAGCCTGTGTGTCA